>NC_044907.1:88471568-88730289 GCF_001633185.2 Quercus lobata | reverse complement strand
TTTTTTTTTTTTTTTTGAAATGGGGAGAAAATAAAGTTTTTTTTTTAATGTATCTAACTTAGGGGGAGAGTTAGTTTGCATATTTGTTATTTGCTTTAGTTTGGTTATTTTTGATTTACTTGTATTTTCCACACATGCGTTTATGTGTTTGTTGAGTGTTACATGAATATATAGGTTGATTCAGTTGTGCTGCTGCCTACACTGGTAACTGATAGATAGTAGTTAGGTTGAATTGTTTTTGGGCATTTTGTTGTAATGGGCTGTTTTGTAAACTTTGAGCATTTTTGTTTTGGTGTGTGTTTTGTCACAGATTGCCAAAGGGGGAGTTTGTTAGGTTCTAAGACTTTAGGAACTAATGTATTAGAACTTCAATTTGTATTATGTTGGCAAACCATGATCAAAACATAAAGTCTAGGTTTAGACTTGCTCAAAGTATGTTTATTTGTAAAATTGGAATTGAGTAATTGTAGAATTTATTGGACTAAATCTGCAAGGCTCGATTGATCGAAAATTAGACTCAATCGATTGAACCACGTGAAGATTTATTCTTTTGTAGAATTCCAATTCAACCCAAACTCTATTAAATGTATCAGGTTTCAAGTAAAACACTCCTAGTATATAGAGGAAACTCTAAAGATGTTTTTATAGGATTTTTTCAAAGAGAGAAGAGTGTGCCTCTTTTGTAAATTTAGGGTTTTGTACTTAAAAGCTCTCTAAGGCCGTTGTTGGTATGCTGTATGTGTGAATCTCTTGTGAAATCTAGAGGTGTTTGCCTTCATACATACTTAGGGTTATCAAGATCAAGATTGATGTCAAGAGCTTGGTGATCACTTTGGTTACTGTTTTAAGAGTTTAAAGAAAACACAAGTGGGAGTACTTGTGGTTGCTATGGATCAAAGAAAGAAGTAGTCCGCGGACTCGGAGCTGTCACGTGGTCATGGTAGTAAGTTTTCTACTCAAGATAGCAATATGATGTTAGTGGTCTAAGTCGCTTCTGTAAAACTTCAATTTTTTCATAATAGATCTGTTTTATCTTGAGGATAGTTAAGTTAAATCCTCCCCAGATTTTTTATCGGTTTGGTTTTCCTGGGTTATCATATCGTTGTATTCTTTATTTTCCGCTGCTTTACATGATATAATTGTTTTGTTTTAACCTAGATATAAATAATAAACCTAAGTATTCACTTGGTTAATTAATTAGGTTAAACAATCTAGTTTACAGGGATCTAAAAACGTACAGTGATGATAGAAAAATTAGTCTGAGAGCACAGCCAAGCCCACCCTTAATCAATCACATCTTGGAACCACATGGTGATTTGGAAAGGATTAGGAAGATAATAGGTTTTAAACCTACTATGGTCTAGCCAAAGTCAATTGAATATCAAATAAAGATAGTTTTCATATGTTGTCAAGTAAGTCAAAAGTCTATTATAATTAGGGTTGCAAATGAGCAGTGTTAAAATTTAAAAATTTAAGATTGTTCATTTAGTTTTATTTCAAATAAGAGTTAAGCTAGAGTTCATTAAGAAACTAGATTATATGTTCATGTTTGGTTTATTTTATGGTCGAATAAACTCCAACTTGTTCACAAGCTACTTAACTTATTACTTTTTTCTTATATATAATAATTAATCATTATAAAACCTTTTCTCCTTTCACAAATTACCTATTATAAAAAATTAATTAATAAATTATTAATAAATTATATTATTTAATTTACTTTGAAAATAATTTTTTTGAACTTATTAAAATTAGATTTACTAGTATTGTATTGTTAAAAATGACTATTTATATTATCAATAAATTATAAATATTTATTTTATATTATAGAAATTTATTTACAAACTTACACAATTATATATTTAATTTATATTAATATTTATGTATATATATAATATTATATTATATTCTTTTATATATATATATATATTATATATAGCCTTATATATATAATTTAAATATATATTTAAATCTTTCATTAGAATTTTGGTATATTATATTTTATTTAAATAATAAAATATATAATTTCATATAAAAACACATTTATAATAAATATCTATTATTAATTACTATATTATCAAAATTTATATTTAATCAATATATATATATATATGATGTATGGGAACTCAGGACTACACTAACTAATCAATTATTTTCAACCCAAAAAATAACTAATCAATTCATAATGCATAAGGCAGAGTGTAGTAAGCTCTTTCAACTTATACAGTTTCAAAATAAAAGAAAGTAAAGAATCTAATATAATCCGGCCTGGATAAAATAACACACAGTTATGATTTATCCCGATCACCACAAAAGTTTGTGAAGGGCCAAATATTAGATGATCCTAGTAGTACTAACAATAAGGGGCCCGAACCAATAAGGACTGAGAAGAATTACTGAAGAACAATTTTCATTTTCAATAGGGGCTTCATCATAAATAAAATGTCAACCTAACTTCTAATTAAGAAGCGATAGCAACAATGGTCCCAGTGGATACATAGCGGATGCATATGATTATATAGAAAGCAAAAACTAATTATTCATTGGAGGAAAGATAGTGACTGAACATGGGACCAGTGCATTCTTTTTCAGAGGTCATATAATGTGCTAGCCCCACAATTGAAAGAGATAACAAATGGTTATGCATCAACCAATTTTTTATTTCTTTTCTTTTTTAATTAATTTCTAAATTTTAGTTGATCTGATATGATACTAGAAATGTGCTAGCCCCACAATTGAAAGAGATAACAAATGGTTATGCATCAACCAATTTTTTATTTCTTTTCTTTTTTAATTAATTTCTAAATTTTAGTTGATCTGATATGATACTAGAAATATAGAAGACAAAATGAAATAGATATTCGTTGTTATAAAACAAAATTCTTGATAATGGTATGGTCACTCACGATTGGAGTAGAATAGTCAAATTTCATAATGCAAAATGTTGAGAGAGGTTGAGAGAGTTGGAGAATTATTTGGTACTTCAAGAGTATAGTAATGTGGTGCTCTCTCATCTCACACATATGGAGGATCCCATAATAAATTTAAGGATAAACTGCAAAATTAACCCTCTAAGTTTCATTAAATTTCATCTTAGAATTTTAACTTTGCTTTCATTGATTTCATCCTTCTAAATTTCAGATTTATTCAATTAAGGTCTTTCTGTCAATTTTTGTTAAATTTTTTGAAAAAAAAATCTAGAAAATATTTTTCAATCATTAATTGATTTTTTTTATTTATAATTTAAACAATTTCAAGAACAAGAGATTAGTGCATTCTTTTTTGGAGGTCATATAATGCGCTAGCCCGACAACTGAAAGAGATAACGAATGAATATGCATCAATCAATTTTTTATTTCCTTTTTTTTCTTAATTAGTTTCAAAATTTTAGTTGATTTGATATGATACTAGAAATATAGAAGACAAAATAAAATAGAGATTCATTGTTATAAAACAAAATTCTTGATAATGATATGGTCACTCACGATTGGAGTAGAATAGTCAAATTTCATAATGAAAACTATTGAGAGAACTAGAAAATTACTTGGTAGTTCGAGATTATAGTGACGTGGTCCTCTTCCTTCTCACACATATGGTGGAACTCATACTTAATTTAAGGATAAAACTCACAACTGACCCTTTAAGTTTATTCAGATTTCATTTCAGTTTTCTAACTTTGCTTTAGTTCATTTCAATCATCTAAGTTTAAGATTTATTCAATTAAGGCCTTTCTGTCAACTTTTGTTAAAATTCTCTATAAAAAAATTCTGAAAAATATTTTTCAATCATTAATCTTTTCTTATTTTTTAATTTAAAAAATTTGAAGAGCAAGAGACCAGTGCATTCTTTTCTAGAAGTCATATAATGCGCTAGCCCCACAACTGAAAGAGATAACAAATGGATATGCATCAATCAATTTGTTTTTTTATTTCCTTTCTTTTTTTAATTAATTTCAAAATTTTAGTTGATCTTATATGATACTAGAAATATAGAAGAAAAAATAAAATAGAGCTACATTGTTATGAAACAAATGTCTTGATAATGATATGGTCACCCACAATTGGAGTAGAATAGTCAAATTTCATAATGTAAATTGTTGAGAGAGGTTCAGAGGACTGGAAAATTATTAGGTGCTTCAAGAATATAGTGATGTGGTGCTCTCTCATCTCACACATATGGTGGACCTCATAATAAATTTAAGAAAAATGCAAAATTAACTCTCTAAGTTTTTTCAAATTTCATCTTAGTCTTCTAAATTTGCTTTCATTCATTTCAACCCTCTAAGTTTCAGCCCTCTAAGTTTTTTCGTCAACTTTTGATAAAAATTTTTGAAAAAAAAAAAATCTGAAAAATATTTTTCAATCATTATTTGATTTTTTTTTTTTTAATTTAAACAATTTCAAGAACAAGAGACCGGTGCATCCTTTTTTAGAGGTCATATAATGTGCTAGCCTGACAACTGAAAGAGATAACGAATGGATAGGCATCAATCAATTTTTTATTTCCTTTCTTTTTTTAATTAATTTCTAAATTTCAATTGATCAGATATGATACTAGAAATATAGAAGACAAAATAAAATAGAGATTCGTTGTTATAAAACAAAATTCTTGATAATGATATGGTCACTCACGATTGGAGCAGAATAGTCAAATTTCATAATGAAAACTGTTGAGAGAGGTTGAGAGCACTGGAAAATTATTAGGTATTTCGAGAGTATAGTGACATGGTCTGCTCTCCTCTCACACATATGGTGTACCCCATAATAAATTCAAGGATAAAACGCACAACTAACTCTTTAAGTTTATTCATATTTCAACTCAGTTTTCTAACTTTGCTTTTATTCATTTCAATCTTCTAAGTTTCAGATTTATTCAATTAAGGCATTTTCGTCAACTTTTGTTAAATTTTTCTGGAAAAGAAATTCTAGAAAATATTTTTCAATAATTAATTTTATTTTTTTAATTTAAAAAATTTGAAGAGCAAGAAACTAGTGCATTCTTTTCAAGAAGTCATATAATGCCCTAGCCCTACAACTGAAAGAGATAACAAATGGATATGCATAAATCAATTTTTTATTTCCTTTCTTTTTTTAATTAATTTCCAAATTTTAGTTGATCTGATATGATACTAGAAATATAGAAGACAAAATAAAATAGAGATTCATTGTTATAAAAAAAAATTATTTATAATGATATGGTCACCCACGATTGGAGTAGAGTAGTCAAATTTCACAATGCAAACTGGATGCAAATTGTTGAGAGAGGTTGAGAGAACTGGAAAATTATTAGGTAATTCGAGAGTATAGTGTCATGATGCTCTCTCCTCTCACACATATGGTGGACCCCATAATAAATTTAAGAATAAAATGTAAAACTGATCCTTTAAGTTTCTCCAGATTTCATTTCAGTCTTTTAACTTTGCTTTGGTTCATTTCAGTCCTCTAAGTTTTAGATTTATTCAACTAAGACCTTTTTCATTAGTTTTTGTGAGAATAAAAAAAAATCTGGAAAATATTTTTCAATAATTATTTGAAAATTTTAATTTAAAAAATTTAAAGAACAAAGGACCAGTGCATTCTTTTTCAGAGGTCATATAATGCGCTAGCCCCACAACTGAAAAAGATAACGAATGAATATGCATCCATCAATTTTGTATTTCCTTTCTTTTTTAATTAATTTCTAAATTTTAGTCGATCTGATATGATACTAGATATATAGAAGACAAAATAAAATAGAGATTCTTTGTTATAAAACAAAATTCTTTATAATGATATGGTCACTCACCTTTGGAGTAGAATAGTCAAATTTCATAATGCAAACTAGAAGCAAACTATAACTAGAAAATTATTAGGTATTTTGAGAGTATATTGACATGATGCTCTCTCCTCTGATATATGGTGGACCATATAATAAATTTGAGGATAAAATGCAAAACTAACCCTCTAAGTTTCTTCATATTTCATTTCAATCTTCTAAATTTACTTTCGTTTATTTCAGTTTTCTAAGTTTTAGATTTATTCAATTAAGGCCTTTTTCATCAACTTCTATTAAAATATTTTGAAAAAAAATTGGAAAATATTTTTCAACCATTAATTCAATTTTTTTAATTTAAAAAAATTTGAAGAAAAAGGGACCAGTTCATTCTTTTTCAGATGTCATATAATGCGCTTGCCACACAATTGAAAGATAGAACGAATGGATATGCATCAATCATTTTTTTTTTTAATTAAAAAAATTTTGAAGAAAAAAGGACTAGTTCATTCTTTTTCAGATGTCATATGCGCTTGCCCCACAATTGAAAGATAGAACGAATGGATATGCATCAATCAGTTTTTTATTTCCTTTCTTTTTTAATTAATTTCTAAATTTTAGGTGATCTGATATGATACTAGAAGTATAGAAGACAAAATAAAATAGAGATTTGTTGTTATAAAACAAAGTTCTTGATAACGATATGGTCACTCATGATTGGAGTAGAATAGTCAAATTTCATAATGCAAATTGGAATCAAACTATTGAGAGAGGTTGAGAGAACAGGAAAAATATTAGGTACTTTGAGTGTTTAGTGACGTGGTGCTCTCTTCTCTCACACATATGGTGTACTGCATAATAAATATAAGGATAAAATCCAAAAATAATTCTCTAAATTTCTTCAAATTTCATTTTTGTTATCTAACTTTGTTTTTGTTCATTTCAGTCCTCTAAATTTCAGATTTATTAATTAAAGCTTTTTTGTCAAATTTTGTTAAATTTTTTTGAAAAAAAAAAATCTAGAAAATATTTTTCAATCATTAATTGAATTTTTTTAATTTTAAAAATTGAAAAACCAACCATAGCATTTTAAAAAAAGTTGATGAAAAAGCCTTAATTAAATAAAGTTGAAAGTTAGAGGACTGAAATGAACAAAAACAAAGTTAGAAGACTGGAATAAATTTTGGTGAAACATATATGAGTGGGTTCTTAATCATTTAGCCTAAATTTAATTATTTCTAAAAAAGAAAAGCCTAAATTTAATTATTGAAACCCAACATGAATATGAGAGGAGAAAGCAAGAGCACCACCTCACCGTACTCTTACCTATGGATTACTTGTGAAAATTATACCTGGAACATTATTTATTAAGAATACTAGCCCCAACAATCAACACCTTCATCAATTAAACTCAACTCTCACAAGACCATACAGCTTCAAACAAACTCAAAGCTAAGCCCAATAAGAAGGCACAAACCTATCAGTTTAGGACCAAATCAACTAAACCAGCCAACCCATATCCAGAAAATCAAAACCAAGCAACCAAAGCCCAACGCAATCTTAAGTCCAACCTGAAATAAGACTAAAAATACATCAACCCATCTCACTCTAAAATCAACTCATCTACTCAAACCACACAAGCCCAACCCCAAATCAAACCAAGCTCTCACGTTCATCACTGTTTTCATTAACATCCTTTAGCAACCTGATCCGATAAAGGAAGAACCACCATATGATATTTTGCAATCAAATTTGGTGTCCTAAACTCATGAAACAAATTAGTGATAACATACATGATATACCAGGACAATTCTTCCATACTAAACTCAAAATTAAGGGTAGGTTGATGACTGTAACTCGAGAAATATGACAAAATCAATTTAAAAACAAAGGCAATTTTATTTATTTATATTTTTTTATATATAATTATTCAAAAATTATGGGAGAGAGAGACAGTAAACCCGACATTGTCAACTAATAAGAGTTTCATTCGCTGCGTTTGCGCTCTACCCAATTCTTTTCCCCTCAGTTTTGAAGCTTCATGAGTCAGCCTCTGTTTGCAATGTCTAGTAATTGGTGACAATACTGGTGAATTGACATAATGCTGAACTTAATTCCCTGGTAACTGGTTTACTCCTCTTCTCTATCTTGGTTACTCAAACACATATTTCAACTGCTGCAGGCTTGCATTTTTACTTCTTCTTGATACAATGGCCCTTAATTTGATCAAGAACAGAGAGGATAAAGCCTTAACGGGGCTTGACCCCAAGAACAGAGAAGATTAATGCTTTCTTAAATTGCCAATGTGTCTAATTTATTTGTTGCATTATGGTGTTTTCTACGTGCAACACATTAGTAAATGAAGTTTCCCTTTACTGATTAAACTGATAATTAAAAAAAAGGAAATTCTAAGCTTTTTAAAAAAAAAAAAAAAACTATTTACCTCACTCCTAAATAGGGATATAGTTAAGAATGTTCTAAAAAAATTTCTATTTCTTGCCCATTCTATGCTTGTGGATTTACAAATAAAATTAGTCCCACCTCGTGTAACCATTTACTTTTTTTTTTTTTTTAATTTTTTTCCATCTTCTTGATTAAAATGATGAAACTTGTTGTGAACAACTAAATTTCTCAGTTCGAAATAAGTCAAACAAGGAAAATAGTTTCACAAATGCGAATTTGTATTGATGATTGTGTGGTATAATTCTCTGTAATTACAAAAGAGTGATCTTCTAATTCGATCTCCTTAAAAGACTTGTTGATTGGATTTGTAGTAATGTGATTTTGATTCGAACACCCAATGTACTTCAATTTGGCTGAAGAATGGATCAAAGATCTTTGGAACAGAATTACAATGAATCTCTAGCTATGAGCTTGTTGGAAATCCTTTATTCTTCATGTTCTTTGTGTTCTTCGTGTATTCTTCGTCTTCGAAGGTTTGTGGTGGAAGTTCTTCAGGGCTTTAGAGGCTTGAATCCGTTGAGTTTCACTGATTTGTGATTTCTTGAGGTTTCTGGAGGCTTTTGAGCTTGATTCCAGTAACCTTTGAGATCTAGGAAGATGATTTGGATGATTTTGCTTCAAATGTTCTTTGTATTCGAAGTCGAAGTTCTTGAAGTTACTGGAGGCTTCAGGGCTTGATTCCAGTGATCTTTGAGATTTAGGAAGATGATTTGGATGATTTTGCTTTAAATGTTCTTTGTATTCAAAGTCGAAGTTCTTAAAGTTGCTGGAGGCTTCAAGGCTTGGTTCTAGCATAGCTTCTGGACTTTTGAGCTCAAGATCTCTTCCCGGTGTCTTGGTCTCCTTCCCCAAGTTGTCTTGGTCTTCTTCCCCAAGTTGTCTTAGCTAGGAAGGCTTCTATTTATAGGAGTTTGAAGGTGGGTGAGCGACATGTGGCGGAGTCTGATTGGTGACACATGTCACAGCCTGATTGGTCCACTTATGTCATCGCTTACATGTGCTGGACTGCTTGTGTCATCGCTTACACGTGCTAGATTGATTAAGTCATCGCTTACACGTGCAAGGCTGCTTGTGTCATCACTTACATGTGCGCTGATGCGTGATTGGTTTTTGCATGACACTTGGCAAATTTTCGTTGGCTTCTGAATAGTGATAGCAAAACCTAGTAGCAATACGTGGTGCTTTATAATTGGCTGTATTTTGTAGACTTGGTAATGTGACGTATCAACTTGTGATAGGTCAGGAATTTTCCCTCTCTACACTTGTGCTCCAGGGTTGCGAAGAAATTAATCAATTCATGATTTGTTTAAAACTCCTTGTGAGCAATAAAGTGCCATCAGGGAATTTATCTTATGTCCATATATGAAGTTGTACAGGAAAGGGGAAACTGAACTGCATGTAGTACAAAATACCATCGTACACATAATGAAACTTAGAAAAATAATTTTTCATTCTTATAATTTTTTTCAAAGAAAACCTCACACATTCACCATACTTTTCCACATTGCATATTTTCTATGGATTAGAGACTGCAACCTGAGTTAGCCAGATAATTCTTAGTTCTTTCATATAGGATTAACCAAGACAAAAGCAAGCTTTTGATTCTGCTTGATTGGGAACCTTTATTTTTTTTTTTTTCATTTCATTTTTTCTGTGATATCCGAGAGAGACGGGGGGAAGGCAAGAAAGTAAAAACAAGAAATGGAT
Organism: Quercus lobata; assembly: GCF_001633185.2. Taxonomy (NCBI): domain Eukaryota; kingdom Viridiplantae; phylum Streptophyta; class Magnoliopsida; order Fagales; family Fagaceae; genus Quercus; species Quercus lobata. The sequence continues at coordinate 88,720,368 of NC_044907.1, read as the reverse complement.
GAGGGAAGAGAAGAATTTGTAGAGATTTTCCCATAATCCCAGTCTAGCCTACCCGACTAATATAATCTAAAATCCAATCTCTGCCCTTTTTAGTAGTAAGTGAATAGTGACTATTTGTAAGTTCAATGGAAATTACTACGTAGACATTCTAATAGCACAACCTAATGCTTAATATATTGGCTGACTTTAACTATTAAGCTCCTCTAGGCTTCTTTATTTGACTAGTACAAGCTCATCAAGGCTTATACATCGACCAAATGAAGCCCGAGCTTGAGCTTTGAGTTAATTTCTAACAAGCCAAGCCTGAGTGATTCCATGCTCAATTTGATTAGGATTTGCTAACAGCTAAAGTGAACACATTGCTCTATAGGGGTAACAACTAAAAGAAGTCCTTAGGAAACCCACTACAAAGAAAAGAAGTCCTTAGGAAACCCACTACAAAGAAACAATACAGACAAGAAGGATGTCATGACTGCTAATTTTCACTCGTTAAATTAAGAGTTTGGGAAATATATGTCCATTATTTAGGATTTCCACCATCTAATGAGGTAATCAAATTACAATAATTAATAGTAATGTGAATCTTTTAGTAATCTACATTACCATAAAATTGTGTACTAATTAATGAACCAAACATCATAATTTCACATTTCCATAATGTTTGCCTTAATATTGTGAACCAAACAGCACCTTTCTACCTTTGTCCTTTCCATCTTGAGATGACTGCAACTCAGATGATACGTCACTGCATATAGTTAAGGTTTATAGGGTTGTATTAGAAGGTTTTATCTTACAAAATAGAAAAGATGTCCCTATACCCTATGCGTTGAATATAAAGGCTCACTGCATTGAATGGATTTTTCTGCTATGTTGATCTTTCTTTAGGGTTCTTGTTGTCATGTAGTTGTATGCTACATTCCTTATGAAATAGTTTTAGCACTATGAGATAATTATCCCACTTGTGATTATAATTTGCACAATATTCACCCATCCTACCATAGTGAAATGTGATCCTAGCTATTTCACCAATATAAATGTCTAAAAAATCAGAAATCCTCATCCATTTTCCTAGATAACGAAATCCTCTTTCCAGTAGACTGAGAATATGCAGCAAGAACACTACTCTAGGCATTGTTCTTTACACAAAACAGTATGATCAAATTGACAAACTAAAGCATCAATATTGATAATATATAAAGAACTGAATTTAGTCTGTGCCACCTCTCTTGGAAACAATACAACTCATTTACAAACATAATTCAATGATAGTTGAAAATAATGATATCACAACCATGATTCAATCATCAATGACATCAACGAATTGAACTTGCTGGTAAAAGCTCAACAGGGTTCAATGTAGTCATCATCCTTCCACAGAATTTTTATCTGATTTCTAGCAGCCACGGCCCCACATTCACCTCTTCGACAGAAAACAAGGATATCATTTTCTTTTCAGTTTTCTTGATTTCTTGTATTCTCTCCATTTGTCTTTGAATTGACTTACACCTTCAAGGAAATAGGGGAAAGAATCATAAAATTTATAGACTGCCAGATGTGCAAGTCACAGAGAAATTCAAAAGAAAATTTTCTTAAAACGCACGAGCCGACGTGCCGTACGTGCGCACATTGTTGGGTTATAGAGTAATTATAATTCTTTGACATGACAAATGCATCTTCTTATGAGGCAACTTGTACAATCAACTTCAGATTACAAATGCTACCTTCAATAAACTAGAATAACCCTCAACATCGTAAGCATGAATGGAAAACTTTTTTCTACAAAATCAAGTAGGAAAACCATAATCATATAATTCCAACATGTTGAAATATTCCCATGTGAGTGGTAAGGTTAGTTAAATAGTGAAGTCCTGCATTGAATTTCAATGAAAAGAGTAAGTGGTTAACATAACACATAATTGAGTCCAAACTCATAGGTTTAAACTATTGACTTTAGTAGTTTTCTTATATATTATATTAACTTCTCAATTTGAGTCTTTCTAAGCCTAGGGTATTCACTTCCCAACAAGTGGTATATTAATTAGAAAATGTCTTCCGTTCAAAGGGAAGACTAATTGAAGAACTACAAGTGACTTGATAGAAGGCCCCAGGGGGAGATTTGTTGGAATATTCACATAGTCAAAATGTTGGAAAAGAACACAAATTTGTACCACTAACATCCCTATACTTAGATTCAGTATGTCTTAGCTAAATAACTATTCATATCAAGGAAAAAAAAAAAACCATTTCAACCCATCTTAGAACAAGTATCTAACACTCATAAAATTTCCTAAAATTCAAAATTTTGAAAAATAACATATTCTTAGAGTTCATTTCTCATTTGAATTAAGAAACTACCAACAAATGAATTGGATACAACCAAATCACAAAGAAAAAAATCCAGTGGAAAAAAATAAAATTGATACACTAAAATTACAAAATTTCAAACCAAAAGACCTGTTCCTCTTTCCAATAGGTACTCCTTAAACATTCATTCCCTAAACTAAAAAGCTATTACAAATTTGGAGAGTACTGCACTTGTCTCCAAACATTTGAGTAGGACTCTTACCCTAAATTTTAGAGACAAAAAGCATTGTTATCAGCCCCCCATATTCATGGAAAGTTGTCTAACACTAACAATTAAGACAAGGGGCTCGTTGAGTCTTTTATGTCACAAAATATTCCATTTATTATATATAATTGAATTAAAATTTTTATTTTGTCATGGATTGACCATGATTGAATCTCAGTCCGACCTAAAAAATCTTGCTTTTTTTTTTTTTTTTTTTAAAAACAGTTTTGTGTTTCAAAACTACGACAAATAATGTAATTTATCCTTTTCCCCCCTCTCAGTTACACCTCATTAAATGCATCATAAACCCTAATGCAAAAAATAGAAAAACAATCCCATTGTCCACCCAGTGTCAGGGATTGAATTTGAATGAAACAAATCTCTAATTACAGGTCAACATACAATCGGATAAGCTCAAAATATTTTCAATTGCAAAAAAAATAAAAAATAAAAAATAAAAGAAGAAGAAGAATGAGGAAGGGGAACCTGGTCATAAGGGTCATCTTGGTCGTTGAGAAGATCAAAGGGATTGATTGAGGAAGGAGTGCCGGAATTGGGAGACTCAGATTGATTGTCAGTGATTGGTTCAGGTTACCTACACTTCCTGTTGAGTATTACAATAGCTTTTGTATAGATAAATAAATTTTAAGATACAGTGAAGAATGAGAGATGGGACAGAGAAGAGAATACCTAAAATTAAAACACATCAAGATGGGCTCGGCTTTTTCTCAAACACCTTTTACACAAAAAGATCGGATTTTTTTAGAAAATAACTATAAAATCTAAACAATATCATTAGTTAGCAAACGTTTCAAACTATTTTGGTTTCTAACAACTCGAGTTTAGTGGAGCCGATTTGTGGGTTGTAAAATAGAGTTTAGTATACTCGATTTTCCTTTTTTGCACCGGTTGAGGTGGGGATAGGGCGCACAGAAATCGAGTTAAATAAACTCGATTTCTATGCATACAAACCGAGTCCAATACACTCGGTTTTTACGCATAGAAATCGAGTCCGTTGGACTTGATTTCTGTGTATAAAAAACGAGTCTATTAGACTCGGTTTGTATGTACAAAAACCAACTCTAATGGACTCGTTTTTTCTACATAGAAATCAAGTCCAACGGACTTGATTTCTATGTTCTTTTGCCACACGTGTATCTCAACAAAACTCTAAAAAAACTCTCATTCAAAACTCAAAAAACTCAGTCCTCCCACACTAACACACTTACAGTCCTCTCAAAAAAAACTCTTTAGTTCAAAAAACTCTCTCATTCCCTCCCACACTCACAGTGCGTCACTCAAAAAATTCAGTCTCACTCTCACTCTCACTCCATTCCATCTCGGTCTCAGCTCCATCGCCGTTCCGTCGCACTCATTCCTTCTCTTCAGCTCCGTCCTTCTCCGTCGCCGTTCCGTCGCACTCATTCCCTCTCTTCAGCTCCGTCCTTCTCCGTTGCCGTCGGCCCTCCATCTCGCTCCGGTCTCTCACTCTCCGTCGCCGTCATAGAAACGTCGCCTTCGCCGTCAGCGTCTCCGTCGCCGTCACCGTCGCCGTCCCAACAAACCGCAGGGTATCATTCTCATTTGATCTCTTCTATGTGGTTTTTGGGTTTTTATATCATTGTATGATTTTTGCTTATTTTCTGTTTCTTATATGTTCTTTTATTTTTTTTTATTTTTTGGGTGTAATGTGAATTGAGTTGAGATTAATGGGTTTTTGGATTTTTATTTTTATAAAATGTTTATTATTATTAATATTATATATTTCTGTGATTTGAATTGAGTATGACTATGCACAAGTTATGCTTACCAGTAAATAGGTACTAGCATTGATTGCTGGGATGACATGAGTTCTTATTTATTGAATTGCTGTTTGAACCTAGGGGTTTTTATCATGTGGCCTTTTCAATGAACTTTTTAACTCTTCACCATCTTGTGTGAAGTTACCATAATCACGATATATGTTCCTTCCTAGCAAATAAATTGCTCTGATAGTTTTTTCTTGTCATGACTAGCTTCTAACTGGGTCTAACGTATTTGTAGAAATATAGGAGGCAACTCTCCTGTTTAATATGACCTACACCTGAATAAAAACATCTCTTTAATCTTGGTTTTCTGTTAGGCATTGAACGAGAGGGCAGGGATTTTCTTTATGCATATGTATATGTAAAGAATCTATTGATAGATTTCTCATCATTTGAAAATTAAAAAATTACGATATTAACTGCTCATACAACTGTAAATGGACTTTGCCATTAATGCTCCTCTTTCCAATTAATCGTTTTAGTTCTCAGATCAGCATATTTCTTCATTTTTGGCAGTTCCACATATTTCATGATGCTTTAACTTTCATTAAATGTCTTATTCCTTTTTTTATATTGTTTTATGGTCTTTTGGTTTTATGGTCTTTGTTTGATTGGTCTCACGCATGGGGATTCACAACTAGTGACGCCATTCCTGTATTTATAGTCTCTTTCTTATTGAACATAATTTTTTTTTTTCGTGTAATTGTTTTGGCTGCTTTGTGCTTTTTGTATGTAGTCTTTTTTTCAATAAAATTATTCTTATAAAAAAAAGGCTCTCCTAAATATTACAATATGAAATTCATCATATATATTAAAATGCCTGTCTAGAAATTTATTTTCCTTTCTTCCTTCTTTATATAAGCATAGAAATGATGTTCATCCATATATATACATATTTGAGGTGCTAATTGCATTTTATACCTTGCAGGAATAGGCTTCAAAAGGCTTCACAACATAAGCTTTTAGTGAAGGTAGTTGCATAGTGATATTGCAGGTAATGATTCTACTATGTTGCTGCATTTCAAATCTTGGCTGCCATGTTTGCTTTGTTACCTTTGTTCATTTGCTTTACTATACATTGCTGTTATTGAAGATTTTTTATTTATTTATTGTCCTGGTATTTAAAATTTGCATTATATTGTCGTATTTTTAACATCTGGTTCTTCACTTCTTCTGCATAGTTTTCACATGAATCTACATAGGCAATGTTGAAATGATTTTATGATTTCTTACATTATGTTTGGTAGGATGAAGTGTAGAAATGAGATTTTTCGTACCTACTTGTGTTGGGGTGGTAGGGTAAAGGCTTTGTTCACCATTGTACCCTGGTTTGGATGTTTTGTTATGAGTTCAGACAATCAATTTTAGAAACTTTGATAAGAACCCACCCCACAAACTCCTCCCCCCTTTTTAATTTTTTCAGATCTTTTATGTAGCACGTAACTGTAGGGTCCATTTTGTAGGAGGGAAAATAGTAAGGCGAACTATGTGGGTAGCCCAAATTAATCAACGCGGATATGATTTTCCTTCATTCTTTTTGTCACCTTTTGTAAAACTTCATTGTAGCCCAAATTAATTTGATGAGTAAAGAGGACCATCTGCTTGTTGTCAAAATAAACTGAATCATTTTCTTGTTCATCACTTTCCTTGCCAATTTAACATGTGATTATATTACTCTTGACTCCCTAAACTTCGTGCAGTATGGCTGCTGTTCCTGCTCAGCTCCCTGATGAGTTTGGTCCTGGGCCCATTGACGATTCGATGTTAAGGTTTATAAAAACACATCGAGCGTGCGCTGTTTGGGAAGGCAAGGTAAAAATTAAAACCGACCACCTGCTGAATATTCTCTTCTTATCCTTTTACATTATGTTGATTTTTTTTTTTCTTCCCATTTCTGAAATTCTAAGTGTCAATGGTATTACTAGCTTTCAATGCATGGTCATGCGCATTAGTTGGGTTAAGTTAGATTGGTTGACTGTTAGTGTGGGTGGACACTTTGCTACCATTCACTCTTTCATCTAGAAAACCATTTCAAAACACTTTGAGATGAAGCTAATGCTAAAAGTATGAAATTTAGGCTAAAAGGATCATAGTTATGTTCCAAACATTCCAATATGTAAAAAATTAAATGCAGCCAGGCAACCCTCAATAGAAGAATGATGAACCAGCATTATTAAAAGAATGTTATTACTTATTACTTACCACAACAGCAGTAATGATTCATTGTTACATTACAATCTTGTGATGCTAAAATTGCTATGTAGAATGCAATGAATTAAACTAATCACATCAAAAATAAATAAATAAATAAACTGAACTCAATTGAGACTTATAAGTATATTAAGTCTCCTGCTAAACACTGACGATACTGTGTCCATGTGCTTATAATAACTTGGCCTTATTTATTTATTTTGTCTCCCCAAAAGAATGGTCATGATCAACATTTTGTATAAGCATATTCTAGCCAATTAATAATCTCGGTGTATACTTTGTGTGTGTGCAATTAGACCTCACCAGTGCTCCACAGTTCAGAAACTAGGTTGGCAACTTTCCTTATAACAATTTCCATAATCAAGCTAACAAGTTTTAAATACATACCTTACAGCCCGAGTGGATAGCATTTTGGTGCCATGCATAGCCCTCTTTACATAACCAAATCAATTAGCCTTAACCAAGTTACCACTCTCTTTGTCTATGACAAGGCCTCTAATCACCTAGATGAAACAATTGAACAATTTGTGCTTAGTTACAGGAAAGAAAAACAAATGTCAGGACCAGCAAAAAATGCCATGATTTACAAACTCTTAAAATTGTGTAGAAATGAAGATGTCAGTAAGAGTACGTTTAAATGTGTTGCGTACATGAATGTGTTGTGTACGTGAACTCGATGTCTGTGCATACATGAACAAAGCAATCCTAGGCTCATAAGAGTTATTTTTGTTTGAAGCAATGTGACCTGTGATAATTTTATTGTTGCTTGGCAAGAAGTTGTTCAGGTTGTGGTTGTTGCAGTAATTTTTCTTGTTATTATTGAGAATGCTAGCCTTTGCCTCTAGTTTCTTTTACTTTCCCCTATTTAGGTTGTTTATTTTCCATCTAACTTTTCCTGGTTTAGAGGCAGCAATAGGCTGGTCGCATGGGAAGCCTTTCATTACTAGACAAATGTATAAAGTGCATTGCATCCTTTTATTTTTCTCCCGTTGTTGCTTTTTTTTTTGGTTTTTTTTTTTCTTTTTGGGGTTGATATTTTAAGGTCCCTTCATAACTGCTTTATTTTTGTTTTTTGGGATCAATAACTACAATCATATATACAAAGGTTATGGCATATTGCATCTCATCACCATAGTTCTATCATGTGCAGGATCTAGGGCCACTGAAATGCCGCGGTCGTAATGACGAGTTTCGAAAACGATGCCGGATAGTGGTGGATGATCGTATCGTCGACATTGTGAAAAGAGTTGGATTAGAGGGGCTGTATAGGACTCTAGGTAGAGAGATTGATCATAACCTGATCACGGCCTTCGTTGAGCAATGGCGGCCTGAAACCCACACCTTCCACCTGCCACATGGTGAGACAACGATCACATTACAAGATATGGAGGTTCTTTTCGGGATTCCAATCGATGGTGAGGCAATTGTTGGAACAACTGACTTGACATGGAAGGATGAATGTCGGAGTCTGCTTGGAATTGCTACTAATAACACCACGCTTAAAGGACAAAGGATCCAAATTAAGAAGCTACTAGAAAAAATTGACGAAGGGTTGCCCGATGATGCAGCAGAGGTGGTTGTGCATCAATATGCACGGTGTTATATCCTAGCACTCCTGGCAGACACAATTTTCGCCGACAAGTCTGGCGATAGGGTGCATACGATGTGGTTGCAGATGCTGAGGGACCTTCGGAATCCACCTCAATACAGTTGGGGGAGCGCTTGCCTTGCATGGCTGTACAGAGAGTTATGCAGGGCAACTGACAGAGGTGCTAGTCAGATTGGTGGGGCCTTGTTGCTAATTCAGTATTGGGCATGGGTTAGATTCCCTTTTTTGTGCCCAAGGATGGACCTCCCACTAGATGGTGCATATGGCCCACCATTTGCACCTTCTCCATTGTCTATTAAGTAAGTCTCTTCCTTGGCTGATTCTCTTTATTGGAAATAGATCCATAATTTTAAACACATTGTTAGACATAGAAAATAAAATTTTAACCTTGATATTCTTCTAATTGTGACTCATTAATAGGATTTTTATTTATGTTTTTTATATATCGTTTGACAACCACGGAGGTCATATGTTATGATTGATGTATAATATAAGTCTCATTAATTTTTAGCTCCACCACTAATCATATGTTTAGATAATCATTTATTAGTATAATCTTAGTGGTATGTACTGTTAAATTTACGATTGCCCATCATTTGTTGTTGTTGATTACTTCATATTCTCAATTCCAAGTATTGACTCCCTCTTTCGCAATTGTAGGACTGTGTGGGTTGTGAACACCTTGAATAGCCCCGCCGAAATCTGTCTGGTCCGGTACCGTCAGCTTTTAGATTGTATGCATCCAAAGCAGGTACCAACATTGTGTTTATTCTATTGTTTATGACTATTGTTTATGACTATTGTTTATGACTATTGTATTTATAAATGTAAAAGAGCTCATAGATATGGAACATTGCATAATGTGCTGCCCTTTGATTTGACTATTTTAGGTGGTGTGGCAACCATATGAAGCTGAATTAGCTCACCTGCCTGCGTTTTGTGTCGCCGGAAGGGATGTATGGACGGCGAGGGTACCGCTTGTATGTTTCTGGCTAGTAGAGAAACATACACCGGACCGTGTTGTTCGTCAGTTCGGGATGGTACAAGAACCCCCACCCCCCATATGTTGATACTGACGAAGCCCTTCATGCCATAGACTTGAGGGGGAAGATGGAGGTGAATTGGAGGGACAGACATTATGGCCATATCCGAGTATGGAATACTCGAGCACGATCTCTATGTCCTGGAGCACGACTAGAGGGTGATATGTCGTCTGCTCATCCATACTTCGATTGGTACGATAGGGTGACTTGGAGGTTCGTCGACCACACTTCGGCTTCACTTATTATTATGGTAATTGCTTTGACCTTTCTTTTCAATTTTTGTTGCGTATCAGGAACTTCAATATGATGTACTAATTGTATTTATTTACTTTCAGGTTGCCAGTCACAAGAAGTTGTTGAAACTTTATACAGTAGGCAGTCCTGAGTACAACCATATTTCAGCTATACTTAAGACAGTGGAACGCCTTCACCGTATAACTGCTCGACTTCCGTTGGAAGATATCGATGGGGCAAATCCAGAAGCGCCAGAAGATACTGGACGACCAAGCACGAGCTCAACTCGTGCCAGCCATAGCCATGGTCAGCGTGCTGCATCCCATCAGGTTGTCAGTAGGGCAGATCTCCCTCCACCCCCATGTGCATCTCCTGCCCCAGAGTTCCCTCCACCTCCACATGCATCTCCTTCCCCAGAGATCCCTCCACATACTGCTCATGCAGTTTCTGACCTAGATATCTCTCTACCCACTACTCATGCATCTTTTCACCCCGAGATCCCTTCACACACCTCACATACATTTTTTGATCCTGCTCATCTTTCATTTACTCCACCATCCTTTGATCTCGGCCCTGATTTCAATCAAACCCCTCCTGTCATGCACACGCAATCCCCATCGTACAACATTGGTCATATAGACCATGTACCGCCCCATAGTCACTCCATGTCATTCATGCCCACTCCTAGACTGCATATAGATCCCATGAGTACGGGCACTCACATTTCATTTGCTACACCATCCTCCCCCGCAGTTGTTGGGAGTCAAGCAAAACAACCAGCTGTGCATGTTGAGAATGAGCAGGTTGTTGGGTTACAGTCACCCCCACAAGGTCGACCTAAACGTACAATGAAAGCACCTCCTTGTGGGACAAGTGGTCACAAAGCAGGACACAACGCTGGCCCCACGGTATGACAAATCATTTAATGTAATAAATATCGAGTAACTACTGTTATGGTTGGTATTGGAATTCATGTAATCCATTGTTTGGTTGTAACTTCATCTTTGCAACAACATGAGGAGCCTCACGAAGGAGATGTAGTACCCCCTCTCCCACATACCAGACACTATACGAGACATCATAAGCGTAAAATGTATTAGTATTAGCATCCCATAGAGGTTCTCTCTCTCTCTCGCTCTCTGAAATCACTTTTTTATTTATTTATTTAATTCTTTTAATGCTTTCAAAACATTCCTAATTATTTGATGTGGGTTTATCAAGAAACAAAGGAGGACACTCGAGAATTGGAGTTTCTGACCCTAAGTGATGATCAGCACTTAGCTTAGAAAACACCTCACTCTTTCTAGGTTGGACCTGAAAATGCTTCACAGGTTTGTTAGGATCTCTCTTTCTGCCATATTAATGGTGTTTTTAACAATTAATTTGAATTGACTTTTAGGTAAAATGATAATGTAATGCTTTCAGTTTTCAAATTTTGAACTGCACGTTATAATTTTTTGCCATGGAGCAGGTTATTTTGTCCAGTCCCGTACTGAATGAAGGGGAGCTTGAGTCCTTGCTAAATGATCCCTCTTTGAAACCTCAAGTTTTGCCAACATTTTTTGATATTCGTAAAGGAGTTGATGGTTCCTTGGAAAAGACACTAAATATATATAGTGAAGCTGCTGATGAAGCTGTTCGAAATGGTTCCCAACTGCTTGTTCTGTCAGACCGTTCTGATGTGCTGGTAAAAAACTTTCGCCTTACCTCTGTATTCATCCTGAAGTTATCTTTGTTTTTATATCTCAATCCTTTTTTTAGCTCATTGAGAGTTTATATCTACTGTGAGCATGAGTTAAATTTATTAAGTTAAAAAGAATTATATTTAGTTAAATGACCATTGAACAGAAACTTTTCTAGTTCACTACTAGCATTATTCTGATCATACCGATGTTTGAACTTCCTGATTATTATTCGTTGTCCTGCATTTTTCTTGATAAAGTTTTATGGCTTTATAAAATATTGTATGTTATGAAAACGATTGCCATTTGTCCTACATGTAGTGGGTCATGTTCTAGTGTGTATGCATGAGTTTTTACGTAAACACACACACACGCACATATATATGTGCGTGTGTGTGGTACTTTAACGTAATCCTCATTAAAGCCTGGGAGGAAACTTTTTTGTGGACTGATTTTCTTATTTTCGAGCAATGCATTGTTCCTTTTTCTTCCAGGAACCAACTCGTCTGGCAGTTCCAATACTTCTGGCTGTTGGTGCGGTTCATCAGCATCTTATTCAGAATGGATTGCGAATGTCAGCTTCTATTGTTGCAGAGACTGCACAATGCTTCAGCACTCATCAGTTTGCCTGTTTGGTTGGATTTGGTGCAAGGTAATTTTTCCCTTGTGAAAATTTTTAAATAATGGATTTCTTTTTATTTGTTGAAAAAAATTAACAAATATTGTTTCTTGTTAATATTTTCTTAAAGCATTATTTTATTTGGTCTGATACCAGTTACTCTAAAATGTTCTCAGATAAATTCACTTTCTGTGTGTTAGTTGCATTATCTTAGACAATTTCATAGATCCTTTATAGTTGACACCTATGAAAAAAAATAGATCGTTTATAGCTGATCCCACTGTGAGAAGCAAAAAATTAATAATCAATATATATTATAATTTAATTATTGCAATTTTTTTTTAACTGCTTTAATTTTTTTTTACTTACAAATGGGGAGGGGGATTTGAACCCATACTCTCTCCATGGAGAGGAGCATACAATGCTACTGAGCCATGAGGCTCTTGGCATTTGTACGGCATACATAAAATAGAACAAAGTGTATTTCTGTAAATGAAGGAACAGATTTTATTACTTATAAAAAAAAAAAAGTAGGAATAGTTTCTTGAAAGTAAAGCTATAAGTTGCAGGGACAAGATTACTTTCTGGAAATGTCTCAGTAGCTGATTAAATCCCTCTAACAGTGTAGAATATTGTAAAAATGCTTTAAATGTATAATAACTCCTTTTTTTTTTTTTTGTTTTGTTTTTGCTAAACAATGTATATTAACTTCTGTTCCTGTTTTACATGCACGTTTGGTTGTGTTAATGCTTGACCAAACTGTCTTATGAAAAGATCTTAGAGGGTTCTACATCCCTCTGAATCAGAATCCTCTTCTTCATCTTGATTCCATTATTTGGGCTTGTTGATACTTTTATGTCTATTTTTTATCTTGAAAATGCTTAACACTATATCTCTTGAATTATTTTTTCAGTGCCATATGTCCATACTTGGCATTAGAAACATGCCGACAGTGGCGTCTGAGTAATAAAACCGTAAATTTGATGAGGAATGGAAAGATGCCTACTGTAACAATTGAGCAGGCTCAAAAGAACTTTTGCAAGGTCAGTACATCAATATTAGAAGGAATATTTTAGGGATGAAAATATTTTGCTGTAATTTTCTAATGCAATTCATGTAATATTGTTCCCATAGCGTGTGTTGGCCCAATTCAATCCAGGCACTTATGTCAAGTGCGTTAAAACTTGATGATTAATTTTAGTGAGTTCCACCTTAAGAATTATCCACTTCTGGTTTATCTGTGGTTTCAATAGAAAAAAATGTTGCTCTATTCCATTGCTTTACTATTTTATACTGATTGTTTCTAATTATTTCAGGCTGTTAAATCCGGTCTTCTCAAAATTCTTTCCAAAATGGGAATCTCATTGCTTTCTAGGTATTAACTCTTTTTATTTATTTATTTATTTATTTATATATATATATATATTTTGTAGTCAGTTATATAAGTTCTGCCACAATAATTATTTGATTTACATGGTCCACATTGTATGTTTTTTTGTTTTAAATAGGTCAGTTTACAGCTGTGCTTTTTAAGTTCATAATGTATGCAGTCATGTTGGCAACTCCACTTACTAGTTTCTGGTCTTATAGTTATTGTGGTGCACAGATATTTGAGATTTATGGATTAGGGAAGGAGATTGTTGATCTTTCATTTTGTGGAAGTGTCTCAAAAATTGGTGGATTAACTTTTGATGAGGTTAGCAAAACTTAAATGAAGCCCTTGGTCTTGTGATTGAATATATTTTCCTTTATATTGGCTTTAGATAAAGGAATTCATATTTTACGGAAAATCTAAAATGATGGGGTTTATCGTTCCATTATTTAAACTCCCACCAAATATTAATTTCCTTGTTTGGATATCATAGAGAAAAGGAACTAACATTCATCAGCTCTATGAAATTCTTGTTGGTTTAGTATATGCCTATACCATATAGCTTATTTCTGGTGGCTTTATTTGCTTAAAAAAGAATTTGAACAAAAGTAGAATTGTACCAAAAAAAAAAGGGTGTGGCTTAAAAAAGAAGCAAAATAAGCAAAGTAAAAAACAAAGCCTAACAACAAATTAAAAAAAAAAAAGTCAGTGAAAGTCAGTGTACTTAATTGTAATCCATACAAACTATTCCACTTTTAGTTAGAATGATGCAATTTCTTGTCTATATCTTTGAATATCTTTGAAAGCTGACAGCATGGGTTGTATTTGTTCATTTTGCTTTTGCCTTACCTAAGAACGTCTTGAAAGTCTAACTGTTCTAAAATTGCTCTTGTAGTCCTAATTTATATCTATCCATTAGTTTCAAACTTTGACATTGAATGGAATGGAATGTACAATAAGCATAATTTATTCTAGAAAGGGGTCTAACATCCTTATTTGTTTTTGTATGAATCTCAATGATTAGGCCATCAGGTAATTTATTTTGCAATGTGTGCCACAAGGATTCACATTGTCCCATTGGAGAGAGGACCCAAACACTCGACCAAACTTCAGGCAAATTATACAGATGCTCTTGCATTATCTGTCTACTATTTCACCACCAGAGCCCATTATCCCTCCTCGGATATATGCTGAAAAATATACTGTGTTTCCGCCAGAATCTCCTGGTACAAGTTCCTTAATGGCTGCAAGACATGACTCAGGGGAAACCCCAACATCCAACATAGAAGACAACTCTGTAGGTTTTTTCAGTTGCTTTAGACATTGCTACTGATCCCATATAATAATTGTTAGTCAAGTTCAATAAACTAAAGTCTCAGATATTGCAAAAATACTACATCTTACTTCAAAAAAAAAAATTGTAAATTTGCTGAAACTTAGTTAGTTTAGTAAGTTGACATAGGAAATTATGTTGGAGCTGATGTTATGGTCAAGAAGCCTTCACTGAGTTCTGGAGTTGGGGTTGCTGAGATGTTGTTTGACTTGTCTCATTGTAAAATAAGCTTATTTGGTCTGTGATAATATTTTTTTTTTTATCATGAATACCTCCGGTGTACTAGAGTGGCACTAATGTAATACCTGTTTTTTGTTCACTTTGCTAATTATATTCCCATTATACGTATAAAATATTCCTTTCCCATGTATATGAAAACAAGAGCTCCTATCAGCAGTCCTGGTTAATAGGCAGCAATTTTGACTAAATATCTAAAATTTTCAGGCTTAAGCAAGGGAGAAAGCTGAAAAAGAGGGATTTGAAGTAAGCAATCCCAAGACCCAAAATTTGGTGGCTAACACAAAGGCCCTAGCAGAAAATGAAGGGGAGGGACTTGCCAAGGTTACATTTCTTTTACTTTTGTGCCTTGATTTATCCACCCCCTAGCTTAAATAAGTGTTCCTGCTCAGCACACTGTAATTCATCTTGATTATTACAGCACAGTTGAAGAGTTGGTGGAAGTGGGTCCTGAAAAGTTAAAGGAGGTAAGGAGTTTTTTTTTTTTTTCTTTTTTATAAACCTATAGTTGTAAGACTCCAGAACATATGACCTTACAAAAGTAATTGTGAATCATTTTCCCCCCTAGTAAAAGATATAAGGTGTTAGCAAAAATTGTAGGTGTTAGTTAGCAAAAAAGATATAAGGTGTTAGTTAGCAAAAATTAAAAGATATCAGCTTTCTTTTTTCTTTTACTGAATGTGATGTTTTACCAAATAGAATTGGTTTTGACTGGAGAATATGTTATGAACCAAATTTGACCTCTTTATTCATATAATTGTTAGTCTCTAATATCTTCTCAGTTAAAAAAAAGGAGAGATTTGAAGAGGGATTTCATGATAAACACAGGAATCAATCCAAGAGAATTTTTGAAAAAATAGAAAGGAAAATACTAAAGCTAAATGTGATTGACCTCACTTTAACAACATAATAAATAAGTGTCCGAATTTTTTTTTTGCGATTGCTACATATCAGTTTGTAGGATTCAAATAGTAAAAAAAAAAACACTCACCCTGTTGTCTTGGAAAGATAGTTCAATTTCAGAAAGATCAGGTTGAGCTTCAAGTATTGCTTTCAATGAAGGGATGATATCCTCCTCCATTAACTGAGGCAGTGGCTTGGCCGTAGCTTTTGCTGGAGGTTTGGCCTTTGCTGGAGCTTCTTCTTGAGCTGTCTTCACCTCCTTTGTTTCGGCAGCCACTGGTAATTTCAAGACATTTGTAGTTTTCTTGAATTGATTTAACTTGTACAATTTAACTGTTACAAATTATATAATATTAGATGAGAATGCAACTACTTACCTGTAGAAGTAGACGATTCTTGCACAGCAGACCAAGCAACCATGTTTCTGTGATTAGTTACTAATTTACATACCCTCTGCAAATAAAATAAATAAATAAATAAAAATTCACAAATATGCCTATCCTCCCTCTGGCCATCACAAAATATAATTATTTTTTCAACCATTTAGTTGGAGATCAATGTAAATAGCTCATATTTAATAAAAAAAATAAAAAAAAAAGGTGTATAACAACGGAAAATCTTGGGAGAGGTCAGTATAATTTTCCAAAATGAGAAAACTAGCTGATGTGGCACAAGACAAGCGGCCTAATAATTGTGTCCACATATTAGAGTTCTACACCATATCAAATTTTAGATGCCAAAATGATGTTCTCCATATCCCAGAGATCCTCTTATCTTTGCCAAGTTTCAGTATTTAATTTTGTTCTCCAACTGGGTTTATCTATAATTTTTGTTTGTATTGTAAAATCAGGAGATTATAAGGAAGGATATTATATTGGAGTGGAAGTAGTTGAAGGTGACCCAGAAGCAGAAAAACCATTTTATGGTCCAGGCTGAGATTCATTGCGGACAGGCTGAGATCTGGAGGCAGATTACTGCTGCTGGAGACACTTGTACTGAAGGTATTTTCTTGCGCATGTACACATTTGCTATGTATCCTACAATTACTGCCCTGCCCAGCCCAACACCCCCCCCCCCTCTCACCCACCGTATCTTTATAGTTTATGTTTCTCTTGCTTTGTTGTTGCTAACTTGCTGCTTGCCCTTATCAGTTATCTGTTAATATATATATTTTTTCTTCCAGTGACAGATTGTATAAGTCAAGTTTTAGGACTTCATATTCTGGGTTGGTTGGGCCGGCTTGCTTTCCTTCCTCCTCGATGTTTATTAGTTCTTCCACCTCGGCCTCTCTCTTGCGGTAAATACAGATTACATTCCATTTGTTTGGTTTTTTTTCCCTCTTTCATCTTTGGTTGTGACTCTGATTCATATTTTTGGCAGGTGTTTTCCCTAATTTTGATTCCATATTTGTTCCTCGAGATAAAGATGTGTCTAATTGTGAAGGCTCTGCTGACCTGCATCATAGCCCTTCAATTGTTGAATTTGATGAGACGTCATCACAAATATCTTGTCGTGACGCTCAGTCTTCGAGTGAATTGTCAATCCCCAAGAGTCCTCCTGCTTTGCTAAAAGGTAGCGTAACAACTTTAAACGTGGATGTGCTTGAGCAGACAGTGTTGCCTCTTCAAAATCAGCTTCTTACCCATCTTGAATCAATGAATCTGCTTCAACACAAGTCCATGACACAGGTGGTGGAATCTACTTTTATCGTTTTGGATCGTCTATTAGTTAATTATACACCTTTTTAAGAGCGTGTGAAGGAGTTCATTGCCTGTGCATCATCATTTGCTGATATAGAGTAGTCCATCAACAACAAACATTCTTTTCAAGAGTTGATGGAGCGGTACCATAGTGAGAAAGTAAGGTATATAAGCAAAGTGGCTACTATAAGCAACAATAGTGTAGCTGTGTAGCATCTATCCATTTTGGCTATATAATTTGATTGTTTTTTATATGTAATTTGTCACTTTGTTCCATCCTTGGTTAAATGGATTGGATTTAGCTAGATCTTATGTATGATCGTATAGCCTCTTCATAATCAGTATGTTGGTTTGCGTAGAGCTTTGTATGTGAATTGCATAGCTTGTACAAGGATTTTTCTATGTACAGCTTTTAAATTATGTTGAGATTTACCGAAATGATACTAATTTGATAAATAAAAGTCATCTATTTCACCTTTTCTGTTCCATTGATGCTTCTATCAATCACAAATTGTTAGAATTTATTTTTTCCTTATAAAATAACCAATGTTTAAAATGGGGAAAAAAATCAGACAAATGGGAGGTTGTAATTGATATATTTGATAGACAATAATCTGTTCACTAGATAAATGCATAGTCGGGTTTGCATGGATGTTGAGGTGGGAAATTTCCTACGAGTGTCTTCAGAAATAAGTGTTTCCTTGGGGTGTTTATTGTTTCTCTTTTTGGTTGTTTTTTGATGAATGAGCATGATTGCACTGATGGTACTGACCAAGCTTCAATTGGAAGTTGTAGCATCAATGCTCAAAGCACGAATAATCAAAGGGTTGATAATTCATTGACAATATTTATTACCCCTTGAAGGGGAAGGGAAGGATGTGTGTGTGTCTATAGCATTCAGGAAAAATCATAGTTAAGAATTGTGAACATTGGGTTCAATAAAGGCTTTTTATGTTTTTTTTTTTGGGAGCAAAAGAACCCTTACAAGTAATATTCTCCCCTAAAAAATAAAATAAATATTTATTTTTATTTTTTTACCTAAATAATGAGGCTATTGCATTTACGTGGAGCTCTCTTGCCATTTCTCTTTTTGGTCTTCTATAATTAACTATAATAGGAGGAAAAAAACAACCTTAAAATTTACAATGAAACATTAGGGAAAGAAACAAAATATTTTCCAGGGATATTGGGAAAGAAAAGGACCACCCACTTGTTGAACACATCTAATTTGGTTTAGTACCACAACCTGTCCTGCTAGCATATGGATCATTTCTTTCATCTTGTTTTTACGTACTTTATTTGTCTATGGCAGCGGCTTTAGTAAGGTAGTAGTTCTACTGAGATAACTTGAATTTTTTTTTATTGCTTTCTACTTGACCTCGATGGCTGTCCCTTCTTCTCCATGTGGCAGTGGTACCGTCCAGCTGAGAAAAGACAATATTAAGCAATAGCCAATAGGTGTTCTTTCACTTTATCACATTGTGAAAGATTCTATTAACAAGGCCAAGACTAGTTCATATATGAAAAAGGGGATGGAGATTCCCAAAACCCAATTCTCCATTTAGCTTGTCCTGTAGTCTGTAACTGTAAGGTTTGAAGTTGAAGTTTGGTACAGTGCTACCTTTAATTCATTGAAAATTAACCGTCCAAGTCACACATCACTCTGACAAAATTTGTTCCTGGCCTGGATATATATGTACTGTTTAAAGTTCATTTCAGTAAGTTAATTCAATCATCACAATTAAACTAGTGAGTAGTAAGCAATATAAACTACAAAATTGTGGGGATTTAAAATTGAAAGACAAAATTAAACAGTCATAATATCACAATCTAGAAACAGGTACATTGGATATAAAATACTTCGATTACAAGTTCATTCAGTGACAAACAAAATAATAATTGTGTGGATACAACCCAGTAGTAAGTTCAAACACATAATAAAGAGAACCCCAATTGACATCTACAATGCCATTCCAAACTCGAGTATTTGCATGCCTGGCAAAAATTCAAATATTGTTGTTAGATACCAAAACCCAAAACATACGTACTAATCTATGCAACTTGGCTAATTGATACAATCATGGCATTTTATATAAAAGCATCACTTACCTAGTTTGGATTATTACTGCTTGTCGAAGCCCCACGGGAAAGCGGACATCTTCTACGGTTATGCCCATGTTGATGACACAGTCCACAGCTCTGCTTTTGCTGAATCTCCCTCAAGTCAGAATCTGGCCTCCGGCTTCCCGGTTCTCGCCGGACCCCATCCATCTCATTTCGTATCCTAGACGCCACAGGTCGACCTTTGCCCCGCAACAGTTTTGGGTCAGGCACCCACTTTGGACCATCCACATCCCTCCACAATGAATCTGACTTTGGCACCACAAATGCATGTGAGTAGGTGTGAATGGCGTTCACCAAACTATAACATGGGTCAATATATGCAGTCGCATCTTGCCCCAAGTACTGAAGAGCTTTAATTGCATGTGAACAAGGGATCTTTCTCATTTGCCACTTTCCACAACCACATGTTCTGGCCATTACATTTACTTCATAACTATGGTTTCCCCCTCCAGAGCTATAGATGTTGTATGAAGTAATTACTTGATATATACCATTCTGATTATTAAACGGATTTATTTGGTGTGAAATTGATTTTTGTAGGTTGTGTCCATAGATTTTTAAGGCATATTTAGTCCATACCTTGTCCTTTGAGAGATCATGAGTAATTTCTTTGTGTCGATCATGGAAATACGCAACAAGTTTGCAATGAGTGAATTCAACCATTGCAGCAATGGGTAGGCCACGGGCACCTTTGAGTACTCCATTGAAGCACTCCGAGACATTGGTTGTCATAGCCCCATAACGGTATCCACCATCATGTAGTTGGGTCCACTTGTCTAGATCCTCGTTCATTAGATATGTGTATGGCATGATGGATGAGTCGGGTTCACTTTCCTGCCGCTCGGTTCTCCGTTTCTTCCTAAGGGCCTCGATCTCAGCTTCCTTGATAGGTTGCATGTACAACTCAAATTTAGATTCCTGAGTAGCATACCCCGCTTTCAAGGCTAATGACTTTAAAGTGGCGTCCTGAAAATGCGTGTTGAAGTTGCTAGCAACATGTCGAAGGCAATATCTGTGAACTACTCGTTGTCGTCCATCATCATGTCTAGGCCAGTTTGCAATTGCACTTTGAATACCCTTATGTCGGTCAGAAATTATACAGATGTCCTTATCTGCTATCACATCCCCCAGTGCATTCCTGAGGCGTTCTAAAAACCACCCCCAACTAGACCCTGACTCTTTGTCCACAACGGCAAAGGCAAGAGGCAAAACCTTGTTGTTGGCATCGGTGGCCATTGCAATCAACAACACCCCTCGATATTTACCATACAAATGGGTCCCATCAATACTGATCACTGGCTTACAATGTCTGAATCCTGCAATGCATGGAGCGAAAGCCCAAAATATATAGCGCAATATTGTATCACCGAACTCGTCCCTGGGTATGGTGTGAAACCAGAAACGGGTGCCAGGTTCTTGATCCCAGTATGCAAACAATAACTTTCTCAACCTTTGGTAAGACTCTTCCCAATCCCCAAATATCTTTGCAATACCTCGTTGTTTCGCATCCCATATCTTATAGTAAGAAAGAATATGCCCATAATACTTCCCTTTAATGAAATGTCTGAGGTGATAAATTGTTGCCGTGTGTTTCTCTTTCAACAATGGAACAAATTCTTCTGCTAGAAAATTACAATCCATCATTCTACCATCAAGGGCCGTGGCAAGGGGCATACAACTATGAGGACCCCTATAAGATGTGACCATCCATAGTCCGAGTTCAGGCTTCACAACTGCCCCAACGTACCACATGCATGATTCATCGCTGCATTTCACAGACAGTCTACTTGTGGTCGACCTACTAGTCACAAAGTTTCTGTTATGCTTTGCGGCGTAAATTGTTAATGCACGTCTCACCGCATCTTTATTAGCAAAAATCAACCCTTTCGCAAAATTCATGTCTGCATTCCAAGAACCAAATGCTTGCTGACCAACTTCAGGATCAACCATATTTTCCCAAGTATTTTCATAAAATGATGAGGCAGGAGGTTCATAAACGAGGGTCGTATTTGTAACATGCTGAACTCTAGCATTAGCGTCCTCATCATCTTCATCACATTCAGCCATATCATCAACATGAGGAATGTGAGTAATTTCATGGTCATCAAGACCCCTGTCAAAGTCACCATCGTCAATCCTCTCTTCATACTCATCTCTATCCTCACCATCTTCCCCAGAACAGTCTTCGTCTTCATCTTCATCTTCAACTACTGGAACTGTAGAGGATTCACCTCGATGTGTACAAAATTGATCTTCATATCTATTTCCAGGTTCGCTCTCAATTGTTACTGGTGTCTCTTGAAAAGGGGGTGTATAGCCTCCCAATGTGGTGCATTGATCATCTAGGACTGCAAACTGTAGAGATGTAGTTGTTTGTACAATTTCGTCCTCTACGCCGACTTCTGCACGAGGCTCCAAAGTGACGTATAACTCAAAATCTGCTGCTTGTTTCCATTTGTCCATCTTACTAAACATGAATTTCACATGTTTGTCCTCTGTTATCGCCATATATCTGTAATTAATGCATTGATTGAGGACTTCATATGGAGAACGGAAAGTAATATGTATGTCATGCAAAGCAGGGTTCACTTGCAACTCTTCCATAATTTTTACTTTCAGCTCATTCAGGGTCTTTAGCTTACGGCGTATCATCATATAGTAGCACTGGATACCCGGACCTTGAAATGAGACTCCATCATAAGGGTTGGCATTGCTAAGGGGTCCACCGTAGTATATATTTATATAGATCATTGTCAACCTATAGATCATCAAGTGCAATTGTGTTAGTGACAAATTTATAACGCTCAATCAACATCAATCACAAAACTTTGTGTATGAAATGCCAACAATACTAACCTCAACCAAATTTGCATATACTCACCTTTAGTAATCTTACAAAAATAGTCATTACCAATTTCATATTCTTTAAAAATTCTAAATCATTCTAAAGGCATGACTTTCAAAACCCATTCAAATAAGTTATGATGAACAAAAATATTATATACCAACCAGTTATCCATTGAAATCTCTGTTACAAATCTTAACAAATATATCTTGAAATAATTTATGGTAAAAAGACTACTATCTTAGGTATCAAACTCATAATCCATTTCATATCCATGAGAAAGACCTAAAAGTACTAAATATTCCTAACAATTGATCACAATATTTAGTACTAAATATTCCCAATAATTAATCACAATATTAATTTTTTTTTTAACTTAGCATATTATCACAATATTTACACTAACAAACAAAACAAATATTCCCATATGTTGTAATAACATAATAATCACAATATTTGGTACTAAATATTCCCAATAATCACAATAGTTGTAGTTATTTTCTAAAAAAATCCCTAATGACTCCGTTCTTTTTGCCAATATCTAATCCCCTAAAATCCTAAAGGGCTATGGAAATGGACAGTGTTTGCTCTCTTTCTATTTTTAAAGTCTGCTCCTTTTTTCCTAACTTGGAATGTTACAAATGGTAACAACACCAAATATTTGTAAATTTTTCACAAACTATACGTGCTCGTGCTGCACCATCCTTACACATTCATTCATGGTCATGGTCATGGTCATGACCATTTCATGTTACAATTTTACTGTTGCAACTTCCTTAAAAAAAATAAAAAATAATTGGATTTATAAGATTTTGAGCTTCGAACCTTTAGCCAAAAAAGTTTTATATATTCTCTTAAATGAAAAAATAAAAATAAAAAGGACAAAATTGCATATCTAGAGTACTCAAATTTTCACATAATAATCACAATATTTGGTACTAAATATTCCCAATAATCACAATATTAACTTTCTTAAAAAAAAACTTAGCAAATAATTTAATCACAATATTCACACTAACAAAAAAAAAAAAAAATTCCCCAATATGTTGTAATTTAATCAAAATATTTTACACTAACAAAAAAAAGTTCCCCAATATGTTGTAATTTAATCACAATTATTTACTAAATATTCCCAACAATTAATCATTAAATTACTACTCATTATAGATATTTTTTCTTAAGTAGATTCATGATCTTATATAAATGTGTCATAACATTAATTTAAAAAAGAAAAAGAAAATAGCAAATAATCACAATATACTAACAAATAAATTAATCACACTATTTACACTAACAAATAAGAAAAACAAAACATTTCCTAATATGTTCTAAATTTTTCTTTAAAAAAAACCTAGCAAATAATCACAATATACTAACAAATAAATTGATCACAATATTTACACTAACAAATAAGAAAAACAAAACTTTTCCTAATATGTTCTAAATTTTTCTTTAAAAAAAATCTAGCAAATAATCACAATATTGTAAAAATATTACCTGAGAATGTTGTGTGATGAGTGTTCTGTGAGTGAGTTGAATATAGAGAGTGTTCAAGAGAGAGCTGAATATAGAGACTGAGTTTCTGATATATGGAAGACATTCACAATACAGAGAACTTATTCCCACGGCAAGAGGGACAGGTCCAGCTGGGACCCACAGACACGTGGAGGGCTGGGGGACTGAAGCTGCTGTGGGGGAACTGTGATGCCCACGTGATGTTGCTGCTGTGGGATGCTGTTGGATGGGAGTGCTGCTGTTTGATGGAATTGATGCTGGCAGTTTATAAAAGGAAATCGAGTGCAAAGGACTCGGTTCCTAAGCCTGAAAAACGAGTTCGTTGAACTCGTTTTCAAAGAGTAGAAACCGAGTCCAATGGACTCGGTTTCCAGGCTTTGAAACCGAGTGCAAGGGACTCGGTTTCCATGCTTTAAAACCGAGTCCTTTGGACTCGTTTTCCAGGCTCAGAAGTCGTCTTCTTTCAACTCGATTTCTCTCAATAATAAAATAAAAAACCCAGGAAATCGTCCCCTCTGAACTCGAGTTGTTATATTCCAAATTAGTTTCAAACGTTTCCTAACTAATGAAATAGTTTGGGTTTTGTAGTTATTTTCTGAAAAATCCCCCTTGAAGAGGAGCAAGGAGCTCTCCTGAACTGGCTGTGAAGTTCTCCAGGTCCCATTCTTCTTCTTCCATTCCCTTTTGTTTGGTTGCTTAGAAAAAGGGGAAGATTAGCCCAGTGATTCACACACAAACTTCTTCTTCTAATCTATGATTGAAACATAGAAATTATAATTTCAATTCTAAAAGCCCAGTGAAAGGCCCTGCTTGGTTTAAAGTTTAAATCTTTCTCTCTCCTTTCCTTGTATAATGTCTGAAGTGTAGAAACCTTTTAGTTTTCATGTTTCTGTTAAGCTTAGACGTTCTTGCTTTAGTCTTTGTCTTCAGCTTTTCATTATTGTTAGAAGCCAAGTTATTGGTACACTCGGAACTAGGAGAGTGGTAGGGAATTCAATGGAGAAATTTCAATGCTGGTGATCAAATTTAAAGTCTAGGCCTTTAATTCTTGCTTTGGTCATGGTGTTTATGGGAGCATTTTTAATGGGTTTATGGTGGAATCAGAATTTGGTTTTGGCAAGATAATGTTGTTGTTATAGAAGTTTGTAGCTTTGTTTTTTGGGGGTTATTTAATTTTGTCATGATATTGTAGCATAGAGAGACCTACATTTTTTTTGACATTGACATTGCCAAAAAATGAAGCTAAGCTTCATACGTGGATGTTTTCCTTCTAATTTATCAGTCTTTATTAAACCCTCTATAAGTATCAATCTTCTTCGACCCGTTTGCTTTTCTTCAATGTCATCCCCACCCACTTCTTTGAAGCCTCAAATTCCTCTCTTCCTAAGTTCACCACTGCACTCAACTTCTGTTTCTGACCTCCAAAAATGGCATGATTGGGCCACATCTTGCTTCTTCAGTTGGGACAACCTTTCTAGACTCCGATGATGGTCCAGACTCGGGCCTGTTGTGCAGGGAGCTTAAGTGGCTCATGGAAGATGCAATTGAGGATCACACAGTGTTTTCCCAAATGGGTATTGAAAACAATCAAACAAATGTAAGATTAAGGATGGGCATAGAAGAACTTTACAATCTGTGGAAGCAGAGGATTGAAGAGAGGAGGCCTTTTCAGTATCTAGTTGGGTGTGAGCATTGAAGGGACTTGGTGTTGAGTGTCCAAGATGGGGTTTTGATTCCGAGACCTGAGACTGAACTCATTGTTGACTTGGTGGCTGATGTCGTTTCAAATAATGAAGGATTAAGAGAGGGATTGTGGGCAGATTTAGGAACTGGAAGTGGGGCACTTGCTATTGGAATTGGGAGGATTTTGGGGAGTTGTGGGAGGGTCATTGCAACAGATTTAAGCCCTGTCGCACTGTCTGTGGCAGCTTTTAATGTGCAGAAGTATGGTCTGCAGTTCAGTGAATTTATCATTGTAATATAATGGTCCCAATTCCTATAATTTCACATGAAAACTCACTAACAAGGATAGTGTTCATCCCACAATCCATATATTGGATCATATTACATGTTCAAATGAAATGCAGGAAGTTTTTAATTTGCTTCTAGTAAATCATTTATTCAACATAGAAAGTGAAAGATAGTCTCCAATTTTTTATTTTTATAGGTAAGATAGTCTCCAATTTTAGATCATATTTTTATTCAACATATGAGTGGATCTTTTTATAATAAAGTGGCTAAATTTTACTTTAGCCAGCAACTTACCGCAACTCTCCTTTTTCCAGGCTTGGGATAGGCTGTGATTAAAATACATGTGGCCGACTTTGACTAGTCTGTTGAGTTTATATAGCTGACCCCATAATTTTGGGACTAAGGTTTGATTGTCGTTGTTATTCAACATACAAGTCCTCCATTTTTGCTTGTAACTGTACTGCTATTATAGCTAATGAAACTTACTGAAAGATTATGTTTAATAAAGTGGCCAATGCGGCAATGCCTTTACAGTAATCTTGATTCCCCTTCTAAACAAACCCTAACCACTTATATGCCTCCTATGATAAACCGTAGCCCCAATTATCATGGCTGTAGACTGTAGTAATTGTGTCCTATGTTCTTGTGGTATTATAGGGTTCAATATCAGGAATGCAGGGGAAATCTTTGTTGATTACTTAATAGGTTTTCTTTAAATTAAATTTACTAACATGCACAACTCTCCTAATTATCTACAATCTTCAGTTGCATTAACAGGTCCATCATCTAGGTTCCTAACACAAATGCAATTATAATGGCTAAACACAGTCATTGTCCTGGCAAGGAATTTCAAAAAAATCTTGTAGGTGCTCTGTAATAATTTTAACTACCATACACCTTTTGGATAGTTTCTTTTAAGAGATCAATGTCCAATTATTCGGACTTTAATAAAAAAGGGGAATAATTTTCCTTTAGTAGTTATCAAATTCGCTTTTCTTTTCTTCCTTTTCTCCATTTCTTAGAAGGCATTCAGATGTTATAAATGAAAGTTTGAAGAATACTAAATTATTTTTCATTGTGGGGGACAGGGTAAAGCTGTGATGCTTATTTTTAAATCAGCACTATAAATAGTAAACTGGATATGCAATGAATGCTGAGATCAAAATGTCTAATGTAGCTCAAAGTTCCAAATAACACCCCGCAGCTCTAAGTGCTCTAAAATTAAGAGGCATGAGAAGAAGAAAAGGCTGAAAAGAGCTTTGGTCACATTTTTCTTCTTCTTTGGGATTGGTGGCACATTGATGCAATAATTTGCTCTTGGTTTGACAGCAATTGGAATGATTGGGAGGGTTTTGGAAATTTAAGCAACATTAGGGGATTGATTGCTCAGTTTTAAACTTTAGTGGGACAATGCAACTCAGTTTATATGGTAAATATTTGTAATTAACCTTTTATTTTACTATGAGAAATTGAAGCGTATTAATTTTTTAGGTTTCTTACTTTTCACTCTCATCTTTTTCCCCTCTTCCTTCCAGCAAAATAGAATATCTCTGATTTCTTTTCTTTTTTCTTCTGCCCTTTATTACAAACCACTCAGGATGTAATTGAATTAAGGCAAGGATCATGGTTCAAACCATTGAAGGATTTGGAGGGAAAACTTGCAGGTATTGTCAGTAATCAACCGTACATACTGAGTGACAATATCCCTGGGCTACAAGCTGAGGTTGGTAGACATGAACCAAGAGTTGCATTAGATGGTGGTATAAATGGCATAAATGATCTTCTCCATCTTTGCAATGGTGCTGCTTTGATGTTAAGACCTGGTGGATTTTTCATTTTTGAGGTATGGATCTTTTAATACCTAGAAGCTAGAGTTCAAAATTTTAAATGATCATACTACCAATTTTATATTATTTTTCAACATTTTCTCAATGATAATGTTATAGAAATATTTGAAATTGCAATATCTGCAAGGTTTTTTTATAGTCTATGTGTTAAAATAAAAGAACTTAAAATGGATTTTACTTTGTGATTAGATTTGTGAATTACAAAAGGTTGAGCCTTGGTGCGATGACAAGTGCCTTCCACCAAAAGCAACAGGTTGCGGGTTCGGGTCTGGGAATCAGCCCCTCCTAACAAATTTGGGGGTGGGGCTACCTTCCATGATATCTTTTATACCCCACAAAAGCAGGAGTTATGTGCAATGGGAATGACCATTTTTTGGATTTGTAAATTATGAATGTTAAATTCTTGTGCATGGATTAGCCTAAGAAGGGATTTCAAGAATCCCCAAGGAACCTGAACACATCAATTCATATTATCAAAGTCCCAAGTATGGACTTCATCATCAACTGTTGTTGTAGAAATTGTACTTGTGAGAAAATGGGTGCTGCTACACATGGATTGTATATGCATTAGTGTGGGTAAAGGAATGAGATGGGAGCCTGATGCACCTATTGTTGAATGCATACCAACAGATAAGTTCAACAAAGAAATGAAGCACTTGGGTGAGTTAGGAATGGTCAAATTTGATCCATAAGCATAGGAAGCTTTTCAAATGGGAAACCCCCTCCCAACCTTGGTTGTTGAGACTAAAACCCTATGATACATGTCAAGAATTAGCAGACCTAATTGTAGGCTGTCATGCTAGGTGGTCACCAAAGATGATAACACAAAAAAGGACCTGAGTTAGGTACTAACTTGGTTCTCTGCAAATGATACTGTCAATGTATATATGACTTGTTGGTGAAAAGGACAAGAACTTGACGGGAGACTAGGAAAGAAACAGAACTTGAGATGTTGATATGGGGATAATGAGAAGTTTAATGGGTCTAGAATCAGGATTGTTGGATGTGCCATTAGGATTCTTATATAGCTAATGCTATTCTAAAAATACTATTAACAATAGTGTTGTTTTAGTGACTTTAATATCTAGTTTGGATGAGTTCTACTGTTCTGGAACCTGACACCTTTGCCTTGAACTCACCCCCAAACTTAATTAGGTTGTGTCTTTATAGACCATATTGGAGTCCTTAATTGGGTCAAAATGGTTCATAAACCATGTTTATCTGGGTTATTGCTACCTGTGCACGAGAAAGTATATGATGTTTCAGGAACTCCACATCAGCATCTAGTTGGTGTTTCTAAGCCCAATAATAAAATGACATCTGTCTAAAAATAACATGTAAGCATACAAGACCTTTTAAACCCGAAAAGACGAATATGCCCCTGAAAATTTTCAAACCCCGCCTAAACACCTTTTCCCCTTCAGCAAAATCAAAAGTCTCTCTCTATCTCTGCTCTCTCTCACCGCACAACCATCTGCTCACTGCTCTCTCTTTCTTTCTTTCTCTCAACTCCAAAGCTCCACAACCACTACTTAGCATCGCCGCCGGAGCTAGGCTACCAAACTTCACCAATTCCAACGAGACTGACCTTTGTCTCTTCGGAAAACCCAAAAATCGTATCTCCTTCTCGTTGCTTCCAACCCTCAACGACGGAGGTTTTTTCCCCTCTTCCAAAACCTAAAGTCGCAAGAAGGTTTTCTTGTCTCTCCTTTTCTGTTTATTCTCTGTATTTTTCACATATTATTTGTATTTTTTTCTTCTTCTCGAAATTACAAGGGTCAATCTTTTTATGATGATTGATTTGGCTTCATAATCTCACCTCACAAGGGGTCTACTTTTTATAACCAAGACTCACTTGAAAGATAGACCTCTGTAAGGTATATTGGGTGTGAGATTTGGGTGTTTTTGTTTAGGAAAGAGATGGGTCTGATGGGGTTTGGTGTTATGGTGTAAGATACGGGTGTTTTTGTTTAGTGAAGAGGCAGGTCTGATGTGGTTTGGTATTTTGGTTTAGTTTGTATCCCTATTTTATTATCAATGTTTATAAACTTACTTGGGATTGAGCTGCCTAGACTAATATTGATAGTCCCTTGTAGATAATGTGTATATTTTGCTAGCAGTGTATTTTGTAACTTGCACATAGTCTATATTGCCTTATCAATAAATAAAGAGGAATTTGGTATATTTCATTAGATACATTTGGATTATTTCAACATCAGTCATGTTTATCATTGGCTTTATATACTCTGTTTCTTTTAGTTTGCATTATAGCACTATGTGGCACTAGTTTCTGTTATGGAACCTTGCTGATTTTATTTTGTATGTTGCTTATTTCAGTTACTAAATCATATTGTGTGAGCTGCCTCCTGAACACCCTATCTCTAACATTAGACCTCTACGAGATTCACTCAATCTTCTCTTCAGGTCAGTTGCACTTCTTTGGTTTACATTTATACAAATATAATTGTATATGTTGTCCTCATGTCAAATACATAATTTCTGTTGATCAGTGTATGAATTGAAATTTGTATAATGAACACAAGAAGGGACAGGAAAAAGGTTTGAAATTTTTTTATTCGCTACCATGACCATGTGCCTTTGGCATGATTATTCTTAAAGAGGGAAGTCAGCCTTTGTTGGTCCAAATGGTAAGACTCATTACACTTTGTATACTAACACAGAAAGGTGTTGATCTATTGTACTCTTTATGGTTATCTATCATACCTGAGCTCCTTTTGTATATACCCTAGTTTTTTTTTTTTTGGGATAAGTTGTAGACCCTTGTAGTTGTTTTGGTGTTGTAATTTTTATAGATGCTATAGTTGTATTGATGTTTTACTGCTGCTAGGTGTGTTCTGAACTATTTTGAACAGCTTGATTTCTTGTTTTTGTTCGGCTGCTGCATCCTATTGCTTTTTCCAATTTATAGGAACTCATGCATGATTACTTGATTTAGCATTCTGATTCTTACTTTGTGCACATGCCTTGGAGATGATTCGATTGAAGCAATAGTCTGTCAATAATTTTTATGTTTCTGTGTAATTTTGTACCACAATCATTAGAATGGATTCATTGAATGTTGGGAAATAATCAAATTAGATGTGCTCTTGCTAATCATGCATTTTGATAGGATCCTTTTTGTATATGCTATATCCTCTTTTTAAGGGGTGGTCTCTAGTTGCTTGTGAGCAACATTGGAATGCATTAACAAATGAAGAGTAGCTTTCTTTTGTGGTTATTCTTAAAACTTCTTATTTATTTATATATATATTTATATATATATATATATATATATGAAGTCTTGCACTTTAATTTGGTTACTTTGTTTGAAATAAAAAATCTGAAATTTTCAAAGCAAAATTCTATCGACTAGTAACTAAATTCAATATTGTCTATTGTTTGTGGGTGTGTGTTTTCCATTAAATTTTAATTTAATTTGCTTTAGTATTAAGAGTAAAGTGACCAACCAACCAACTTTGAATTGGTTTTGCAGATTGTCTAAGATTTTGCTTGTTTATAATGGCTGTCATAGAAAATAAATTTCAGTGGCATATAGCGGTGCTGGAGTAGCCACACATAAGCAATGGCCTAAGGACTATACTTGAAGACATGCTGGACTTAGCAAATGAGATTGACCAAGTTTCATTTGGGTTAGGAGAGATGTAAATCAAGTAGCTTATGAGCTTGCTAAGTGGGGCTTTGTTAACAATTGGAATGGTTTTGTAAATTGTGGTCTTACTTGATTGTATGATATATGTGATCATGAAGGATGCTCTAGGTTGTACAATTTCAATTTCGTTCTTTATAATAAAGCTTGGTTTATTGTAAAAAAAAAATTATATATATATATATATATATATATATATATATATAATGGGTGATTTGGCCACACGTCCAAGTTGTAATTCATTTGTTTCTTGGCTTGACAATAATGGGGCAATTATTCTTACTTGTGAACTCAACTATTGTAAGACTTGAGTAAAAGTGGAGCAGCTTGTAGCACTGTACAATTCACCCTTGAAAAAAAAAAGAAAAAAAAGAAAAAGGTCTAGCACTTGCCATTCAGTGTATCATCAAAATAACAAAAAAGAAATATTCTAGCATGAAAATATTGTCATTCATTATATCATCCCCTTAATTGGAACTCTTCATGAGTGCTATCATTCATCCCAATATAGCACTAAACAATATAGCACTTGCAACAATCTAGCATTACAATTCCACCACCATGCACATATTGAAACTAATATAAAAGAATAAAATGTACTATTGCATTAAAAATTTTCATCATTTGCATATAATTAGACTTTAACTAGAAGCTACTCAAACATACACAAAATCTATCATGTTTGAGTAACTTCATTAGTTACAAAATTTTCCAAAATGACAGCAATAATAAGTGTTTGGCTATGCAATCACTTGACCAAATTTTCAGCTATTCTATCTAAAAAATTGGCAAGTCAAAAATACTATCTAAGATGTTCCTCCACTGTGCAATAATGTCGAAAATGCTGTCCATTAGCTGTGCAGAATAACGTCCAAAATACTATCCAAAAGAGCTTTTTGTCCAGAATTTTATGCAAGGCCCTAAAAAAAAGAGAGAACAATATTAGGGGGGAAAAATGAGAACCCAACATTATTTGCACCACCAAGTTCTTTTGATAAAAAGTAAGACTTTGTTGCTTTTATACTTGAGCTAACCATTGTGCTAATTATATTCCCATGTGCAGGTAGCACATTCCTTCCCAATCTCAAGTTACATCTTTCTTCCAGAGTTGCAAATTCATGATTGTGTGTCATTAAAGTGTGAAACACTTCAAATATCTTTTTTTACATCAAACCGGATCTTAGCACAACAACCCGTTCTTACATCTAAATTATGATACTTTACAACCTTGTTTGAACACAAATTCTCGTTGCCTAATAACACCATTATTCTATCGTTTAACCACTTTTCAAATGCTAAATCCCCTTTTTAAAGCATACAATTTATAAGGGTTATATACTTCTTCAAACCTCACTTGCATTCCAATTTTAAATTCATCACATTCACCCAAAGTTACATTTTCAAAATTTTCCCTTTTATCATTGTCCCCAATTGCAACAAAAGCATTTTTTGAAAAGTCCATGGCTAGTCGAACCTAATTATGAAAAAAAAAAATGAACATAATGAAAAGATGACTCAAATATATATAATACAACATAACATTAACTACCATAAAGTCATAAAAAAGAATTGCTGCCAGCCACCCACTAATCCTCAGCCATAAACAAACATACACTCAAGTGAGCTTTACATCGATTATCAAAATATCATAATTTTTCATAATAACTCAACCAAAGACTTAAACTAGGAAAAGGACAGAAAGATAGATTGAATACCTTAGAGGAGACTCTTAGGAAGAAACTATTTATCAAAATCAATTCCTTCAGCAAAAACAACGGAACAAAAGCATCACATCCATCCCTACACCATGAAAAAAAAAAATTATTACAAATAATGAAACAAATTGTGAAAATTCCAACTATGAAAAAGCAAATAATGCAGGTCACTGCACTAGTTGGGTGAGCTTATTACTCAAGTCAGATTAGGTATCTTTTCTGGAAAGTAGTGATTGAATTTATTGGTCTAACAGTTTGCATGCAGGATGCACACCAAAATCTTGTTTATAACAATTTCTAATATAAGAATTATGAATTCTTGTAGGACAGATTTGTATTGTTAGTGAAATGTGAGTGTATATGTGGATAGATGGATAGTGAAATGTACATGTAAAATTGGTATGGACAGACACTGATCACAAATGGTTTTTATTAATCCAGAAACAACTTAAACTTAGCTAATCCGGAATTGCTAGTCTCCCAGACTTTGGCTATTCTGATTCCTCTATTTATAAATCCCATATAAATGCATCATCTAATCAATATTTTCACTAAAGCATTTTATCAAACAGTAGAAGTTTCCTTTCTAAATATGAATGTATATGTCAATTTATAAAACACACACACACACACACACACCACACACACACCACACATATATTATATATATATATATATATATATATATATATATATATATAATAATAATAATAATAATAATAAAAAAAAAAAAAAAAAAAAAAAAAAAAAACAAAACAAGACACATGTAAACATAAAATTTCAGAAAATAAATTCAAAAAGAGAGAGAACAAAACATTCCTGCAACGTCTGGTGTTAGAAGCAGAGAAAACTTCTGGTGTTGGTGGTTGGAAACAACGAGAAAGAGAGCTTTGGGCGTTTTCCTACGAGACAAACGTCGGTCTCGTCGGAACTGGTGATGATCGACAGTGTATCTCTATATCCGACGGCGATGCTAGGCAGCGGCTGTCAAGGTTTGGAGTTGAGAGAGAGAAGATAGAGCCATGGAGGTGCTGGTGTGCTGTGGTGGTGTAGAGAGAAACGGAAGGAGAAGATTTTGCAAAAAGGGGAAAAGCAAGAGAGGGTGAGTGTTTGAAATTTTTTCCGGCGGTGATGCTAAGCAGTGGCTGTGGAACTTCGGACTTGAGAGAGAGAAAGAGAGCAGATGGTGGTGCGGTGAGAGAGAGCAGAGAGGAGTAAGAGAGTTTTGATTTTGCTGAAGGGGAAAAGGGTGTTTAGGCGGGGGTTTGAAATTTTTCAAGGGCATATTTGTATTTTCAGGTGTATAAGGTAGGGTGTGATGACATGTTATTTTTAGACAGGTGTTACTTTCTTATTGGACTTAGAAACACCAACTAGATGCTGAGGTGGAGTTCCTGAAACATCATATACTTTCTCCCTGTGCACATACCTCAATCCTTGTCCCTATTGCGTGGCTTGTACTGGTTTTTTTTTATTTTATTTTTTATTTTTTATTTTTTTTTTGAGGAAGTTTAAATGTTTTTCTTTTCCTTGTTGCATGGCTTCTAGTGGTTTTATATGGGAGGGAGTCTCAGTGTCATTCTTTTTCTTTTCCTTTTTTGGGTAGTTTGTGTTTCTCTTTTTTTTTTTGGTCTATTAATGTTACATTTTCAATATCTAGGGGACACAAATTATTTAATTTTATGTTCTCCCGTGTTATGCCATATGTTTTATGCTAAAGTATTTCATACTCCTTTACACTACCTGCGTTTTGAGCTCATTAAACATAGTTTATTTTTTGCCCCTACTTTGGATTTCTTTCTTTAAGTAATGTCAATTTAGTGAAAACAGAAAGAGAATACAGAAAATATACAATAAAAAATAATAGAAAAAACACCAATGAAAAATGGACACAAAGGGGAGAGAAAGATAAAAGTAAAGAAATTAACGGCGAATCAGAAAAGAATATAAAGATTCCATCAAAGAATACGCCTTGAAAGTATAGGATTTTAAACTCCATTCATAAAGGGTCTTCAAAAATATGAACTTAAAATGAGGCAAAGTTAACTCCTTTCACTTAAATGTAGGCTGACTATTCTCCGTCTAAATGCGTAACATAAAATAGGGCAAGAATGGAACCCCGCACTTCCTTGAATCTAAAGGAACCGAAGGCTCCTTTCCAAGACTCCAACATAGGCATAACCCTTGTTTTAAAAACTGGACCGGACTAACCAGTTCAACCAGAAACCGGGCACCAATCCGGTCTGGTAAATTCCCCAAAACTTGTATAAAACCGGTCAAAACCAGGTAAAACCGGGAATCGGGACCAAAATTGGTTCTTTGACCATACATGTTTTTAAAACCATAGGCATAACATAACTTGGCATGACCAAAGCGATCTTAACTAGGCAAAAGAAAAAGCTCATAGGTCACAAGCAATAGGAAAATGTAATAGGGGATGACTCGTTGACTCACCATCAGATTTGCACAAGCAGCACCAGTCTGCCATGATAAAAGCCCTCTTTCAAAGGCTTTACAAAAAAAAAAAAAGGCCCACTTTCAAAGATTATCCATCAACTATATATTCCCAAGAGCCATCACCCAAACAAAGAATGCAACACTAGGCAGGGTTAGCATTTTCCATATGCATTTCCTAGGAAATTGGATAGGATTTACAGGCCTTTCTTGAAGCACTCTATAACTACTTTTAGCCTGGAAGCCAGTCTTGGGTGATGGATGCAAAACAATCTACCAGGACCTATAGGGGTTACCTTTTATTGCTTACAGATCATCCAAAAAATTGGGCCATAGAATCTAAGTCCCAGTCTTGTGCCTCTAAGATGAAGACAGGTTTCCAATGCACTTGACCGTTGACCCAATCAAGATAGTTTGAAACCAAAGCCTCTTTGTCTCTGGCAAACCTGAACAGCTCAGGGTATCTATCCTGGAAAGTCCCATTGCTATCCCAATGATACTTCCAAAACAAAACTTGGGAACCAACACCCACACCCCAACCCACCAACACCCCCCCCCCCTCTCAAAACGAGTGTATGAAGCAAACTTCTCCCAACCCTTCCTGATATTGGGCCTACCCCATAAGGACCTTTTTCCGTTCCAGAGTACCTCTGACATCAAGTAGTTCTGTACTTGCTCTATCAATATCCTTTTGCAGTTTTGCTAGTGACTTCTGTTCCAACCCATACCTCCACAGCTATTTCCCAAGCAAAGCTAGGTTAGAAATCAGCAGCTTTTGAATGCTCGGTACCCCTTGGATTGGATTTCACATAGTTGACTAATTAACCAAATGGAATTTATGCTCCCCATGAAGCCCACCCCACAGGAAGTCTGTATTTTTTCCAACTTGTTGGCTACACTAACAGGAATGGGGAATAGGTAGGGAGACTTGAAAGTGTACTCTTGATTAGAGTTAGGCTAATAGGCCTCTAGATTATTTTCTCTCATTTTGTTTACATTTGGTTTCACTTTTTCCTACAATGGGTGGAATATGAATTGATAGTAGAATGTATTAACTTTATATACTCTTATTATTCTCATATTATCATTTAGTACATATACATATTGAATAGATAAAGACTTTTAGGAATTGAATTGATTATTAGTACAAACACATAATCACACATTTCCATAGTAGAATCCAACACAGTAAATGAAGACGACTCCTACACTTGAAGAGAAAGAAAATCATGATTCCTACACCAGAAGAGAAAGAAAATCATCCATTGATCATTTCAACAAGGGATATTAAACTAGCTTGAAATTAAGATCACGACTCCTAATCCCTTGAATAATCCAGGCATTATTAAAGACATTTAATCTCTTCTAGTTGTTCCTGCTGGCCTCTGCAATTCACAGAAAAGTTCATTAGCTCACCATTTTATACCTTGATAATATAAAAAAACAATAACTATTACAAGGTTACAAGCTCGTGGGTATTGATAAGATGACAATTTCTGTTTAGCAATTTGACCACGAGTGGGAAATGAAAATCTAATTTTAAAATTAGCTATGACAATCTACTCAAGATTAATGAAAAGGTAAACATAAAATTTCCAAGCTTTTTGAAAAGAAGTATTTGGAAACTGAATGAAATCAACGTAAATGACTGGGACACACTACTTAGAGTAGTCTTATAGTAATTAAAATGAAATGCCTCTTACTTGAGCTCTACTTGGTCTACCTTTGCGAATCCCCGAACCAACAAAGTACTTTTTATCATTTGTAGTTCTTTAATGACTTCCTCCATATTGATTCTCTCTTTTGGAGATTCCAATGAACATAAGATTCCAATATTAAGGACTGAGAGTAAGCATTTTTGCATATCCACATTAGTATGCCTAAAGTCCTCAGTATTATTAGCTTCTTCTACTTCAATTTCATTGTCATTGTCATCTTCTTTTGTTGCCATCATTGCTGCAGTTGCTACTCCCATTCCTTCAACTTCTCTTGGCAAAAGCACTGGGTCGACAACTTGAATGAGCCTTTTTGGTAAGGACATCTTAACAAAGTTATGGAGATTGAGACCGTCTTTAAACATATCATCAGTGGGTCTCCTTCCTGTAAACATTTCCAACACAAGGACTCCATAACTATATACATCCCCCTCAGTTGATGCTTCACCGCCCATGCCATACTCTACAACTCATGGAATGGAGGGAAATTAAGCAATATTCTATCTATTACAAAAATATCAATTTAGGGTTTACAGAATGCAAAGTCAAGAAAATAAAACAAATCTATATTAAAAAAACAATGACATATGCTTTTACTTTTGAAACTAAAGGAAACATTAATAACTTTATCCCGAGGGTACAAATCACTTTTCCCCCTCCTATTGATTTATTTTGATTAAGAAAATATATCTGTACAAAGAAGGTACAAATTTTAGTCAAAGAATATCAAATTTAACATTTCTCAAAGTTTAAATCATATTTGAATTTTATTTTTGAATTAAAATTTGCAGTTTTATAAAAAATAATAATTAAATTAAGTATGTTCTTGCGTGGTACAAACGCAAATGTGTTTTAACTTCTAAAAGAAAATCAAATACTAAGCGAGAGTTACTTAGCAAATAAATAAATAAATAATACTAAATGAGAGTTTATGTTAATATGCTAATTATGTGTACACCCATACGAATATGTTGATGATACGAAAATTAAAAAGCATATATAACAACAAAATCAAGGAGTTAAAAATCCTATCATTTGATAAAGTGACAAAAAGAAAATAAATACATTAGAATAGTTAAGGATTTAAAACAAAAGAAGAAAGATAATACCTGGAGCAGCATAACCGATAGATCCCTTTAATCCAATTGTGCTAGTGCACTTTTGGGAAGAATCTTTCGAAGTTGTGAGGAGCCTTGATAAAATCACTTACATGAGCAATCATATCACTATCAAGAAGAATATTGCTTGGCTTTAAATCACAATGAATGATTTTTTGCTCACAATGATTGTGAAGATAGTTTAAAGCAAAAGCCACATCAATTGCAATAATTAGTCTTTGAAGAATGCTCAAATTTTTTGATTGATTGTCGCTATCTGTCATCGGATGCAGCCACATTTCCAAGCTCCCATTTGCCATGAATTCAAAAACTAGAGCTTTGAAATCATCACCATTATAATTTATACTAGAGCAACATGTTAAGATCTTTATAAGATTTCGATGCCACACATTTCTTAATACTTTGCATTCTGACATAAAACTCTTCGAAGCATC
Source organism: Quercus lobata (assembly GCF_001633185.2). NCBI lineage: Eukaryota > Viridiplantae > Streptophyta > Magnoliopsida > Fagales > Fagaceae > Quercus > Quercus lobata. The sequence goes on along the minus strand of NC_044907.1, from coordinate 88,681,646 downwards.
TTTGTTTTGAAGGTTAAGAACTTTTATAGCAACTAATCTTTCCTCTTGATCAAGAACTCCTTTATATACTGATCCAAAACTGCCAGATCCAATCAAATTGTCGAGAGAAAATCCATTAGTCGCTTGATGGAGCATTTTGTATGAAATTGTTGGAAGGAGATCAATATTTGAGACTATAGAAGATGGTTTCTTTTTTGATTTTTTCCTCCAATAAAGAACAAGAAAGGATGAAACTAGAAGGATACATGTAACAACACAAACAATTGTGATTGTCAATCTTGAAGCAAGGGACTTTCTTGATTTCGTAACTTTGTGGCATGTTGGTAATTGCAATTGTGGAATACCCCCACAAAGCTTATTGTTTCCAATAACAAATATAATATTTACATTCTGAAAACTCCTTTTGTTGGTACCTCACCCTCAATATTGTTAAACGAAATGTTCAAATATTTTAAAAATGAAAGTTTCTCTAGACCTTTTGGAATTAATCCTGATAAGTTGTTTTGTGAAACATCTAAATGTTCAAGGCTTTTCAAGGAAGCCATTGATGAAGGTATGGTCCCATTAAAGGAATTCCCTTGCAAGCCTAGGTACACTAAGTTCAAGCAATTTCCAATTGTTGTAGGAATTTCACCAGACAAATTGTTTTTAGAGACATCGAGTGAATTAATAATCTTCAAACTGTCTACTTCAACAGGTAATTTGCCACTAAATGAGTTGTGAGATAAATTGAGTAAAAGTGACAAAGAAAAAATTTGAAAAACCTGTTGGGGTATGACTCCACTAAGCTTGTTTTGTGAAACATCCAACTTTTGTAAACTTTGACAAGTTCCAATACTTGGAGGAATGCTTCCTTCTAAATTGTTTTGAGACAAAAACAATTCTGCCAATTGAGTGAGGTTGCCAATAGAACTTGGGATTTTCCCTGACAATTTGTTTTTCGATAAAGCTAGTCCTTGCATCTTCCGAAACTTCCCAAAACCGGTAGGTATCATACCTGTGAAAACATTCTCTTCCATGCCCAAGATAATTAAATTGATGAGATTTTGCAATGCTACAGGAATAGTTCCAGATATTTTATTACCTCCCAAATATAATTCTGTGAGTTGTGTTGACAAGTTGCCAATAGAACTGGGCAAAACACCTTCAAATTGGATTTCCACAAGTTCTAGCATGTCCATTTTGCTACAGTTTCTTAGAGACGTTAAAAAGTCCAAATCCTTTCCTAATTTATTGTCACTTAGTTGCAGATATTCAAGATCTTGTAGAGAACCCAAATTAGTTGGAATTGATCCCACAAAGCTATTATTGTTAAGGGCAAGTACTTGAAGTTTAGATGCATTGCACAAAGAACTAGGGATTGACCCAAAGAATTTGTTATCACTTATTGAAAACCATTGGAGATTAGAGAGAGTATGGCCTATATTTTCTGGAAGGGTACCACTAAGTTGGTTTTGTATAAATGACAAGATTCTAATAGATGATATATTGTAGAGAGAGGAGGGGACCGTACCGTTCAATTTATTGCCTCCAACTATGAAATATGATAAGCTTTTCAAACGGCCTACGCTTTCTGGAATATTTCCCTCTAAATCATTTTCGGTTGCCGAAAAAGATACGAGTAATGAAAGATTTCCCAAGAAACTTGGGATTCCTCCTATGAAATTGTTTCTGGCGACCACAAGAGAAATAAGCTTGGTCAGAGAGCCAAGCTCCTTGGGAATTTTCCCAATAAGTTTGTTGTTCGAGACTCTTATATACCTAAGTTCAGAGCAGCTGGACAAGTTGGTTGGAATTTCTCCTCCCAACGAGTTATTTGTAAGATTGAGGTCTCGCAATCGGAAGAACTGACCAACTTCCTTTGGAATTTCACCATAGAAGCTATTGTTTTGAAGGTTGATGGCCCTAAGAAAGGTGAGGTTGCCAATGTAAGGGGGAATAGTGCCACGCAAGTTATGACCTTGTAGTTCTAAGTTTGTGACTCTTTGATGACGGCGGCCGCATGTAATTCCATGCCAGTTGCAGAAGTGGAAAGAATCATTCCATGAGCTCAAGATTCCATATGGATCATAATCAATGGATTCCTTGAATTTGAGCAAAGCCAAACGGTCAGTCTCATTTGTTGGAGTGGCAGAAGAGGTGGCAGGTTTCAAGCATAGAAGGGTTACGGTAAAGAGTAGAATGATATGAAGGAATGCAGAGCATAATAATGCAAGAAAATTGGGGTTGTGAAGCTTCATTGGTTTGGACAAGCAGGAAACTGGTGAAATTTTAGTGTGCTGTAGAGGAAGATAGACAAGTTTGTATTATATATAGGCTGTCTCAGTTAGTTATGACGTAAAAAATCATTTGCGTACCTTGTAGTGCGTTAATGCTATTTGTCAAATACCTCCAAAAATATAAAATCCGTGGGATCTTTAATTGATCAAAATTTCTCTGATTTAGTATCAATATAAAAGCAGTACTGTCTAAAAAAAAAAAAAAAAAAAAAAAAGGGTGAAAGCCAACAAATAATGGAATTACTTTGTTAAATTGCATAGGCCGTTGAGCAGACGCCACCGACAACAAAGAAATCATTTGATTTGGGTCATTGACCTCATTGTGAGTAGGTGAAATAAATAAAGTAGTTTTTTGTAGTACCAAATAGCTAAAAAAATAGTTCCATTAATGTGAATGCTCTTATCTTGTTAAAACCAATTTAATCCATTATCACAGTAATTTGTTTGCTTTTGTCATAAAATTTGTAGTAATTTGAACAATCTTTTTGAAAAACATAATGGATGAATAGAAATCAACCCAACTATTAGGTAAATTAGTCCTATTAAAAAGGTAAGAATAATATATTTTAAATAAATAAAAAAACTTATAAACTAAATATTATGTAAATTATATTTAATATAAAAAGCTCATTTAATGTAATTACATTAAGCATTAACTAGAGTGACCATAAGTTCTTTGGTCAAACCAATGGTTGACCAGGGGCATTTTGGTCATTTTAACTGAAAAAAAAGCACTTTGAGTGCTCTGGTGTCTGAACAGGTTGTGCCATGTCATTTTAGATGCTCTCACGAACCCATGGAAAGAAAATGATATTTTTGGATTTTTTTGGGTCTGGCACGCAAATCAAGGATGAACAAAATATAATATCAACAGCTACCCCTTCTTTATTTGATATCTCGAGTGCAATAAGAGGTGTCAGATAAAGAAAGTGATTTTGAATTTTGTTACCCCCAAATTTGCGTGCGCAGATTGTTCATGGGTCGAGATTGGACTTTACCTGTGATAATGCGCTTTCAAAAGCAGTCCTATCTTAAAACAAAGAAATTACTTTGTTAACGTGCATAGGCCGTTGAGCAGATGCTACCGACAACAAAGAAATCATACAATTTGGGTCATTGTCCTGCTTTTCTAATTAGTACGAGGACACAACTTTTTGTTATGATTTGTGGAAGTGGTTGTTAGAGAGTAATAGCCAATTACTTATATGTGAATTTGCCACCATCTTTTTATTTCCATATCACAAACCCATTCATTTTAGCGCAGCGTGAAAAGAATTGTGGAAAAATTGGCTTAGTTAATTATGTAACTTAAAATGAATTAGATCCATAGGTAACCAATCACATTTAATATAAACTAATGGTTGATAGCAACTCCTAAAATAAAAATAAAAAGGGACTCACATACACACATCTCACCTTAAAAATATATGCACACAAAGAGACACATCGTTAAAGATCCAATGTATGACCTGACCTAAAAATCTAATTTTTGCAGGGCGTCCACACTAATATTTGATTATATAGCCCACGGGGCCCCATGATCATCTGTACAACATCAATAATTTACCTTTTCGTGGAAGTAGTGGAAGGGTGTCATTGACAAATTCAACTGTTCTAAAAGGGGCCTCAATATCAATAATTAAGATGATCCTAGTACGTGATTACACAGCCCACGGGACCCTCCATGATCATCTTTACAACACCAATAATTCACATTTTCATTGAACGATTGCTTGAGATTGGTATTATGGATAAAGAGAATTAGTTCATTCCAACAACCAAGTGAAGTTATTGATAATTATGAAATATTTATAATATATGTAAAATTGAAAAATTTTAACTTTTAGTTGACTTCTTAATATTTGTTTGCATAAGATTTTGTGAGCCGTTTTAGGCCATTATATAGATCTATATGTGTGCGTATATATATTATCTGAGTTTAAACCATTTATTAGAATCTTGTCAACTTATATTTTTTTTAAGATCACACGTAATGTTGGTATTGCTCAATGTAAGTATAGAACCGTCAAATGTGATGTTAGCAGACTACCTACTTGTGAGTATGGTGTCCCAAAAAAAGTGCACCATAGAATTGCCTTTTAAATTCTCATTTATTAGAGCATCCACATTGGTGGTGCTAAATAGCTATATTGCTATTTTTAGCACCACCAAATACCAAAATGTGCCCTACAATGGTGGAGCCAAACTTATATTTTTTGGCTCCATAGCTATAGTGCACAGCTACTTTTAGCTGTGCATTGTAGCTAAAAAAAAAAAAAAATTATTTGTGCGTTCGCACTGTTTTGATTATTTTACTCATTTTTATTCTTTCTTCTATTCTTATTTCTCTTCTTTTGCATTCGCACTGCTATTGTTTGTGCATTCACACTTCTTTTACTATTTTTTATTTCTTATATGGCATTCACATTGCTATATATTGTTTGTGCGTTCACACTGCTATTGTTCTTTTATTCTTCTATTTTTTCTTTTCTTATATATTGTTTTTTTTTTTTGTGCGTTCAAACTGCTATTGTAGTAGATATACTATTTTATTGTGATGTTTATATTATTTTATTTTGTTGAAAGCTAAAATAGATCCACTGATGCTGAATGTTTTGTAAGGTGAGTAGGTAAAATAGGTAAAGTAACTTTTTGTGGTACCAAATAGCTAAAAAAATAGCTCCATTAATGTGAATGCTCTTATCTTGTTAAAACCAATTTCATCCATTATCATTGTAATTTGTTTGCTTTTGTCATAAAATTTGCAGTAATTTTAACAATCTTTTTGAATAACATAATGGAGGAATAGAAATCAACCCATCACTATTAGGTAAATTAGTCCTATTAAAAAGGTAAGAATAATATATTTTAAATAAAGAAACTTATAAACTAAATATTATGTAAATAATAGTTAATATAAAAAACTCATTTAATGTAATTACATTAAGCATTAACTAGAGTGATCATAAGTTCTTTTAGCTCAGTCATGGGCTCACTTGCATTATGTTTTTAGGGCCAAAATGGCCCATTAGCATTAATTTTTGAAATATTTAGCAACAGAGCACTGTTTCGGAAATAATTAGGGAAATACCACTTTTTCGGGTCCTATAGCGGCGTTTTCCTGCAAAATTTTTTTATAAGTCCCATAACAAGTTCAAGGGGCCCTATAGTGGCGTTTTTAAGCCCTATAGTGACGTTTTTGGGTCCTATAGCGGCGTTTTCCTGCAAAAATTTTTTATAAGTCCCATAACAGGTTCAAGGGGCCCTATAGTGGCGTTTTTAATCCCTATAGTGACGTTTTTGGGCCCTATAGCGGCGTTTTCCTGCAAAATTTTTTTATAAGTCCCCATAACAGGTTCAAGGGGCCCTATAGTGGCGTTTTTTAAGCCCTATAGTGACGTTTTCGGGCCCTATAGCGGCGATTTCGGAAAAAGTTGTACTTCCCTAATTATTTCCGAAACAGTGATCTGTTGCTAAATATTTCAAAAATATTTCAAGAGGTGTCATATGAACTTGATTACAAGACACCTCTTGAAATGGACTTCATGTACACTTACATGTAGGCTGGTAGATGGATTTTGAAAACAAATTGTGTTATGGGCTTATAGGTGGACTTATGTTTGGGTTTGCACATTGTTGCGGTCAAGACCCAGTTCCGCATCCTAATCTACGCACCGCAGCGTTTGTTCTGGTTTCCAAGTACTTGGAATTCATGAAACTTATTCGACGAAAAGTCTGAACACAGTCGAAGAAGTTTTAATCCATCCAAAGAACTCTATCGAAGTTTTAAGGAAATGGGGTTGTAGTGATACTTAAATTTTGAAATTATTTGTAGGCAGGCCTTCTTTGCGCAAGGTTTTAAGGAAATGGCTAACATTACATGGTTTCTTAGAATCAATCATAGTTTTGATGATAGGATTGAGTTCTTCAGGGCATTGTCTGTGTCAAGGGATGTTCTTGCCAAAGCCATTGTTAAAAACCCTTCACTACATATAGCTTTCACAACACCATCGAGCCAGCTATTGCACCGTATGAAGATATAATGCGTGTTTGTAGAAAGGACTTAATTCTTATGCTCATGTACACTAATCTGGAGGCTGTTTTGAGGCCCCGAGTAATTCCTACTCAGAAGATGAGGGCATTGAGGAGAGGCATATGCCCACCAGTTGCTCTTTTTTTTTTTGGGCCCTGAAATCTAATATCATATATTTATATTGGGATGAAGACGGTGATATATGGTTAAAAGTGAACACGTATTATTATTGTAATACTTTAATGTAATTGAATATTTGAATTTTATCATCGCATATCTTTAGTGCGATAATTACTTTACAAGTATAAGTGTTTGTAGGGTGTAGGGGACAAGGGTCAGAGTTCAAGTCTTCAGTAGAGAGATTTACACACATATATACTTAAATTAAGTTAGAATAAAAATTCTATCCTTTAAAAAAAAAAATCTGAATTCAAGTTTTGTCCTATAAAACAATTTAGATTTTAATAAAGTTAATTATAAATCATATTTCCAAAATACAATTTTACAATTTTAACATCGCGAGTAACTAATTATTGTTACTTTTTAACACTTAAATGCCTCCGGTAGCAGGTAGGATGTCGGACTCGTATATGTATTGCAAATGCAATACCATTTGGCAATAGTAACAGTTACCGTAGTTTCTAATTTTTTACTAAAATAAAAATTTACCTTTTTATTTATTTATGCATTTTAGCTTGACCCAGACTTAAAAAAAAAAAAAAAAAATACAAATAAAAATCAAACGAAAGCTCAATATTGTATAATTATGGTTACTACTTACTAAAACCAAACATTAATACGTACTGTTATTAATTTTGTTCCATTCTAGTAATATTTTGTGCTAGTAAGCAAATTAAAATGTTTAGCTCTCATTTCATCCTTGCTAAAATTTTCAATATGTATCAGTCTATTCCACTTGCTTGGATCCTTGTTGTCCAATATGGTTTTTTATATGATTATGTCATTCAAAGTTAATGATGAATTTTGTCAAATTTCAACTGAAACTTATTTCCATGATTTTATTTTGTATTTGTGGTGTCCTAAAATGTTTAGAACCCCATGGCATTCTTTTTTTGTAGTAAATATTCTGTGGAGTTAGATCCCTCAGAGTAGTTTTCTACTTTTTCATCAAATCTGTGTGAGTTTTCATTGTTTTATAGTGCTTATTGTTACTATCAGATTTGGTGTTATTTATTGTGTTTGAATTAACTATTTGTACTATTTATTGGAATAAATCACAACCTAGTCATTCAATCCGCACCCAAAGTAATTCATATAAATATACGCTATGGTGGGATATTATAGGTGTACAATAAGAGGATTTGAGATCTTATATACCAAAATATATGATACTATCAATAATTGGCATTATACAGTGTGTTGATTTTAATGCATTTAAATTGAAGAAAACTAATTCGAATCATGACCCTGAGTTGAATTAAACTACACCATACGATGAACTAATTTCCTTGAATTTTTGCTGAAATCCACTCTCTAATTTTGTTGGTGTTTAAAGCTTAAAGTTTAAATGAAAATAAAAACTCATAATCCACTTTTATTTGAACAATAGAATAAAAACATCTGAAAGGAAACAACTCCTTCACCAGAGGAGAAAGGAAACAATCCATTGATAATTTCAGCAACGGATATTAACCTAGCATTATCAAAGAGATTTAATCTCTTTGCAATAGTTTCATGCTCCTGCAGTTCACAAAAAAGTTCGTTAGCTCAACATATTCCATACCTTGATAAAATAAAAAATAATAACTATTGCATGGATCATTGGAAAAAGAAAATGGAAATAAAAAATTTACAAGAAGGTGACAAATTCTATCTAGCGTTTGATTTTTTTTTTTTTTTTTTTTTTTGTTGAGGAAAATCTAGTTTTTGATTATTAATGAGAAATGAAAATCTAATTATGCAATTAGCTAGGATCATCTACTCGAAATTTAATACAAAGGTAAACATAAAATTTGCATGCTTTATGTTTAAAAGAAGTTTTTGCAAATTTACTAAAGAAAATAAACAAAAAGAAAAGTTAACGGATGCTTTAAAAGTATTAGTTTAATAAATATTTAACAAAATATTTTAAGTAAAAAAAAAAAGTTACCAACTTTTTTTACAACTTTTTATAGTCCCCATAAAAGTGATATTAAAACTGTTTATAAAAAAAAAAGGTGATATTAAAACTTTCTCCCAAAAAAAAAAAATAGCGATATTAAAACATTCTTATTAATAAATACTTTAAGTGCATCTGTTAAGAAGACCCATAAACAAATGACTAAGATACACTACTTAGGACAATCTTTTAATCAAAATTAAATACCTTTGACTTGGGATCTACTTGGTCTACCTTTGAGGTTCCCCAAACTAACTAAAGTACTTTTTTTTTTATCAATTGTAGTTCTTTAATGACTTCTTCCATACTCATTCTTTCTTTTAGGGATTCCATTGAACATAAAATTCCAAATGTTAAAGATTGAAAGTAAGAACTTTTGCATGTTGGCATCAATTTGCTTAAACTCCTCATTATTATCAGCTTCTTCTACTTCAATTTCATTGGCATTGTCACATTGTCACCAGCTTCTTCTTTTGCCATTATTGTTGTAGTTGCTGCTCCCATTTCTATAGCTTCTCTTGGCAAAAGCAGTGGGTCGACAATTTGAACAAGTCTTGTTGGTAGTGCTATCTTAACAAAGTTATGGAGATTCAAACCATCTCTAAACATATCATTAGTGGGCCTCCTTCCAGTGAACATTTCCAATACAAGGAATCCAAAACTATATACATCCCCTTCAGCTGATGCCTCACCACCAATGCCATACTCTGCAACTCATAAAATGTAAGAAAATTTAGCAATTCTATATATATAGTGAAAATATGGATTACAAAATGCAAAGTCAAGAACATAGAACAAATCTATATTAAAAGATAATATGACAAATGTTACTACTTCTAAAATGGAAGGAAGTTATTCGTAGCTTTACCAAAAATTACTTCTTTTTTTTCCTTGCTGCTTCATTTTGATTTAGGAAATATATGCATAGAAAGAAGATACGAAGCTTAGTCAAAGGATTGCAAATTGAAAAGTCCATCAGCAAATCAACTTAGGCGTTTCTCAAAGTTTAAGTCATATTTAAATCTTATTTTTACTTCAAAATTTTCAATTTTATGAAAAATATCAAATTAATTATGTGCTTGTGTGTTTATCCACGTGAATATGTGTTCTAAGAGACCTAGAAATACTAAGCAAGAGAGTTTTTGTTTAAATGGTACGAGTATATTGGAAAGACTATATGCTTGAAAATTCATGGAGTTAAATCCTATCTTTTGATAAAGTGACCAAAAACAAAAGCAGTATGTTTGAACAATTATGAATTTAAAACTAAAGAAAAAAAATTAATACCTGGAGCAGTGTAGCTGATAGATCCTTTTAACTCGATTGTACTTGTATGCTTTTGGGAAGAATCATTAGTAGTTGTGAGGAGCCTTGCTAAACCAAAATCACTTACATGAGCAATCATCTCATTATCAAGAAGAATATTACTTGGCTTTAAATCACAATGAATGATTTTTGGCTCACAATGATTGTGAAGATAACTTAATGCAGAAGCCACATCCATTGCAATAGCAAGTCTTTGAAGAAAGCTCAAATTTTTTTATTGATTTTCACTATCTACCATTGGATGTAGCCACATATCTAAGCTCCCATTTGTCATGAATTCAAACACTAGAGCTTTGAATTCGTCACCATTATAATTTATAATGGAGCAACATGTTAAGATCTTTACAAGATTTCGGTGCCGAAAATTTCTTAACACATTGCATTTTGCTATAAAACTCTTGAGAGCTCCTTTCTTTTGAAGGTTTAGAACCTTCACAGCCACTAATCTTTCATCTTACTCAAGAACTCCTCTATAAACTACTCCAAAACTACCAGATCCAATCAAATTGTTGAGAGAAAATCCATTAGTCACTTGATGGAGCATTTTGTACGAAATTGTAGGAAGGAGATCAATATTTGAGACCATAGACGATGGTTTCTTTTTTGATTTTGTCCTCCAATAAAGAACAAGAAAGGATGAAACTAGAAGAATACATGTAACAACACAAACAATTGTGATTGTTAATCTAGAAGCAAGGGACTTTCTTGATCTCATAGCTTTGAAGCATGTTGGTAGTTGAAATTGTGGAATACCCCCGCAAAGCTTATTGTTTCCAATTATTGATATTGCATTTACATTTCTAAAAACTCCTTCTATTGGTAGCTCACCTTGAATATCATTGAATGAAATGTTCAAATATTTTAGGAATGAAAGCTTCCCTAGACCCTTTGGAATCGATCGACCCTGATAAGTTGTTTCATCTAAATATTCAAGGCTTTTCAAAGAAGTCATGGATGATGGTATGGCCCCCTTTAAAGAATTCCCTTGTAGGTATAGCTCATTTAAGTCCAAGCAACTTCCAATTGTCAAAGGAATTTCACCAGACAAATTGTTTTCAGAGACATGCAGTAAATACATATTTTTCAAATTGCCTACTTCAATTGGTAAGTTTCCACTTAATGAATTGTATGATAAATTGAGTAATAGCAAGGAAAGACCAAAAACTTGATGAGGTATGACTCCACTAAGGTAATTTTGTGAAATATCCAATAGTTGCAAACTTTGGCAATTACCAATACTTTGAGGTATTCTTCCTTCTAAATTGTTGTCATTCAAAAAGAGTTCACCCAATTTAGTGAGGTTTCCTAAGGAGCTTGGGATTTGTGCTGACAATCTGTTTCCCTCTAAATTAATTCTTTGCATCTTCTGAAACTCCCCAAAATAAGTAGGTATCACACTTGTTAAAAATTCCCTTCCATGCCCAAGATAACTAAGTTGATAAGATTGTGCAACGTTGCAGGAATCATCCCTTGGTTGCCTCCAAAATATAATCCATGAAGCTGTGTTGATAAGTTGCCAATAGAATTGGGCAAAACATCTCTGAATTGGTTTGAAGTAAAATCCAGTGATCCCAATTTGCTATAAACTGACTTATACATCAATTTGGTCCTAGTTAAATTATTTGAATTAAAACTGACAATAGGTAAAAAGTAAAAAGATTTAGCCTAAATTATTGTGCATATAACATTACTTGTCTCAATGTAGTTGTAGCCAAATTTAGTCTAAACATCCGACTAGCTAAGTTGAGGATGGTGTCTTATCCATAACCCACCTAAGGGTGAGTTAGGCTAAATCTTTTTACTTTTTACCTATTGTCAGTTTTAATTCAAATAATTTAACTTTATATTTATTTTTTGGAAATAAGTTTAATTAATTTTTAGCTTTTTGTCATATATTTAACATAAAATTTACCAAAAATTATATCTTTTGATAAATATTATACAAATAAGCAAAGTCAAATGTACACTGATTCGGGAAAATAGTAAATATCTTTCTCTACAGAAAAAGGAAAACATATACTCTAATGAATTTGAACACGTTAAGCAATGTCAAGGCTAAAGAAATCAAATCAGAGGAAATAAGAGAAGATCAAACACAAATCAAACCAAATATAAAACACGCGTTACAATACAACCACAGCGACATACACATGTTTGATTTATTTATTTTTTATATGAGGGCACACATCTATTATACATACTCGATTGGAAATGCATGAGAAATCACACAATATCAAACAATCATAAGGAAAGCACATAGAGACAAATTCATTAGTCAAACATCCTGAGTTGAGTCTCGCTTGAGTATACCAGCATGGGAGAGTAATGCCCACAAGTGTGTCACAAACTCTCCTCCCATTGCTAGGTGCTCTGCATGGGCAGTTTCATCATCTGAAGGAGCCACAAACAACATCATCTCTGCCCAGAATTCTGCCAGAATTTTCCATTTCAGCCCATTGTCTTTTATTTGCTTTGCAAGAGTAGCACCCCTTTCAATAATTTCTTTAGCTTCCTGATGATTGTCTTTGCCTAAAGTCAACATCGTTTCGCAAATTCTTTTCATGCAATCATCTTTGCAAGTCGACATCTTTTGGTAAATACTTTTCTTGCATCCCTTGAGTTTCTCTCTGGCTTCAACAACTACCTGATCAAAAATAAATTCAGTGGTATATGCATGATCAGGTAAAAGTCTTGGAGCAAAAGCCACCAAATAGGCACAATATTTAGACAACTTAGTTGCCACAATGAACTCATCGTTGCTTTCCCTTCGTTGGTTTGTCTGTTCTCCTGTAGCAATTACTTGTGATGAGAAGTTGAGCTCGCAAAAACTAGTAGCTATATGCCATACCATGATAACATGTGACTGTGTCTCAAGTTTACATGCCCATGATAGTTCATTCTCAACCTTGTTTCGCCGCAGAGAAGCTACCCCATTTGTTAGATTCTGCCCATTGGTCTTTAGTGAATGAATAATTGCTTTTTTCACCTCCACTGGCAATGTGATTTGAGCACTTAGCTTTTGACCTTTTTTGTTAATATCTATCAAAACAGAGGTCAAAGAATTGTGGAGAAATATGCAAGGGTTATGATTAAAAGATTCAAGAAGAGAATATTGGCCAAGCTTTCTATCCCAAGGTTTTAACGCTTTCCTATGGCACAGAATTCGTATGATCATCTCTATGCATTTCTTATTCTGCAATGCGGGTTTTTTAACATAATAGCAAAGCCACTGTACCTTAGCCCAATCCGAGAAGTTGATAACAAAAATTTGCCCAACTTCCATTAAAAGCATAGCGACTATAGCTATAATAGTAAGAAGAGCAGGAATATCATCTGAAGTCATGTCTCTGCAGAACATAACTAGAAGGGGTACCACCAACAAACAACCAATTATAACAATAACGAGCTCAAGATTTCTTAACCATAGAAGTCCATGGGCAAAGAAGACGGGATATGTTGTGTAGAAGAGATCATACAGAAATGCGAGCTCTACCTCAATAACTCTAAATGCTCTCTCATGATCGTCACCTTCTTTGGAAAGTAGCCCATATCGAACGAAATCCCATGTCTTCTGTTGGGAGCTTTCAGAGAAGGGATATCCTGCATATCTACGGCAGAGAAGCCTATACAATGCATACGAAAGGCAAATATCCTTGAGTCGACCGTCTGGATCTCCAGTGGAGCTTAAGAGTCTTCCTTTGCATTGCCAGATCTTATCAATGGTAATGACTTCATGATCATCTACAGTCTCCAATTGCATGCGGTAGTGTGGTGTTTTAACTTTCATCTTTGCCTTTTCGCCTTTCACCAAATACTTGTAGCCTTTCATGCAAGTAGGATCTGCAGCTTCATCTTCTTTGTCCTCATCTACCATGAAGTCTGCAAGTAGTTTGGTGTTTCTCACCAAACCATATGATCTGCTAGCCATGGTCCAAGCTTTACTTCTTGCTACTGTCTTGAACAAAGACAAAGCAAAGAGGACAGAGAGCAGTACAGTTGTTCCGATGTCATGACTAGACCTACCTAGCTGCCAGCCCACCCAACAATATAGAACCAAAAGTTGCAAGTTATATGCCTTTCGACTTTCACTGTCTTCAAGGCTGTAAGCGGAAATGCAATCAGCGCTTCCAAGGGTAATAAGTAAAAACGTCGCCCAAACAGCAGACAATACCTCAGGGTATTCTCCCGTCAGGCCCATGGTGTAATTTATCAGGCTCGGAGGCAAAATGTAAGATGCCCATATCAAATATTTGAGCATCAAACTGTGGCTACGACGCCTCCATGATCCGAAGATTGTTAGAAAGGCTATTAGCAGCGTCGTCAAAAGGACATATACTTCAATAACCAATAGCGTATCACAAGATTTTGTGGTCATACAATTACGGACCTCATCAATTATAGAAGAAATGTTCATTTTGTTATGGCCTCCCAGTACAGCACTCCTACCAAAAATATATAGATGGATACTTCTAGAAGCCCTACATTCTTAATTAGCAATCTGAAAACAGTGAAGAGTGAGAGTGAGAAGAAAAAGGACTTTCAAAAAGATAAGAGGAAGAATAGTGAGAAAAAAATGAAAAGACGGAGGAGCAAGGAGAAGAAAAAGAAGGAGATGAAGAATGTGGTTGTGGTTGTGAATGTGAAGAATGTGGTTGTTGGCGGAGAAGAAGAGGGGATAAACATATTATTATATTATTTACTATTTATTATTTTTTGCGGAGAGAAAAAAAAATTGGGGAAGATTTTTGGTTTGTTTCTACTTTCTAAAAGGTTGCTTATTCCGAACAAAATGTTGAAACCACGTTACAAACTTACAATCACATAGATCTAATATTTCTTTTTTATCATTCACAATCTTATTTCACAGTCTGTCACAATTGTGACAAAATTTGTGCGTTTATACATGGCATTAGCATTATTCTCATAAAAATGAAAATTATCTACTTAGGCACAGTTTGGATCCACGTTTGTTGCATTTTAAGTTTCTGCATTTTCCCTTTTCTTTTTTTTTTCATGCCTTTTCCCCAACAAGCGGTACTGTTCATGTACGGTATATGAACAGTAGCCGCAACTTTTGACTGGTCTTCCATGAACAGTGCATCTATGCACTGTTCACGGACCCACAAATTTTATTTTTTATCAATTTTTTCATTAAAAATGTGTCCCACAGCACTATTCACACATTTAAAAATTATTTTGCTACAATGTTTTCAGTTTTCAGTTTTCAGTTTTCAGTTTCAGCAAAATAAGTTCTATTCAAACAGACCCTTAGAGCATTTGCATCAGTTTATATAAAAATTCTTGTATATTTTAGTAAAAGAATCTACTTTTTTTTCTTTTTTTTTTTCATACTCACTTTTCAAAACACCTCATCAAATTATTTGTTTTACACTACGGGTATGTTTTAATACTATTTATTTTGCTGAAAACTAAAAACACTGTAGCAAAATAATTTTTAAATGTGTGAATAGTTCTGTGGATCCTATTTTTAATAAAAGTTTTGTTGAAAAAAGAGGTTTGTAGGTCCAGTGAACAGTGCACGGATCCACTAGAAAACAAACCATAGCCACAGAACGCTTCTTTAAAAAAAAAAAAAAAGAGGAATGCAAACGCAAACACTGGGAAAATCATCAGTACCTAAACGGGTACTACATCTCATTAAAATATCAATTTTTCTTGATTTTTTTTTAATTATTTCTCTTTCTTCACACACAACAATTGTCATACATTCTTTTCCTTCTTCCTCGAGATTATATAAAGAAAGAATATAAAAAAAAAAAAATGTAAAATGAATGGTGTCAATGTAAATTTACACAGTTACTACCAACGAAAATATAGTTACTATAACAATCTTGTAAATGTACACAATTTTATATTGATTAATGTGAGTCATTTTTAAACAAAACTGTATATATTTTTACACATTTTTCTATTATACATCCAAATGTGAGTGCTCTTGCTCCGTTCAGACACTACAAAAAAAAAGGTTCTATGGCCACTTTTTTAAAACGCGGCTCTTATTTTTTCATTAAGCCGCATTTTTAAAAAACGCGACTTTAGTCCGTCTGGGGCCGCATTTTTATAAACGCGGCCCAAAAAAACGCGGCCTACTGCCCCCGCGTTTTGTAGTGAGAACTTATCTTTTAAAAAGAAACAAAGAAAGATTTTCTTTTTTTTGGGTCTTTTGCATAAGTAGAGAAAAGTGTTTAAACAATTTATCTGAGTAGTATTTATAAATATAAAATACAGTTTTAAGTAACATTCATATTAAGTTTGCGCTTAGATAGCTTATATTTGACAGCTTATTTTACTATTCAATTTATTTTTTATACTATTAATGAGTTTTATTGCATTTTTTAGTATTATTCATAGGTTTTACTGTACTATTTTAACTAACTTTTAGTTTTATCTACAGTTCTTTCAGTAAAAAATTTTTAATTTTAACTAAATAAACCGTTCTCAAATGGACTTTAAATATATTATTAATAACTAAAAATTAATTTATTTTAAAAAAATCTAAAAGAAAAATTATTTGGAAAAAAAAAAAAAAAAGACAAAAAGAAAAACAAAATTGTTTTTTAACCATTGCCGAAAGCACGTGAAGCAGAAAAGTTTACTACAAAAATAATAAAAAATATCCCCAGAATGGGACTTTACTCTGCCACGGATGGGACTTGACATGAGGGTGGGACCCACTAAGTTCAGCAGAATCACAAAAACGCCATTGTAATGGAAACACAAAACGAATTCTCATTTTCACTCCCTCAAACTGACATTTATATATATATATATATATATATATATATATATATATATTAGCTTCGGTGAGTTGGGTACTAAAAAAAAAAAAAACTGTACTGGCTGACAGGTGTGGGACCTATGAATAGTGTGAAAAAATTGAGTGATGAAAATAAAAGTGATGTTGCTAAATAAGTGTGAAAAAATGAGTGATGAGTGATGAGTGATGAGTGATGGAAATTGAGTGACGGAAATTGAGTGATGAAAAATCCTTACCCAAACAGGCTCTGAGTGATCAAGCCAAACAAGTTGAAATGATATGGATCTCACAAAAAGTGAATAATGGGGGATGAGAATTGAGTGATGGGTGTAAGAGGCAAAATTTTTTTAAGCCAATTATAAAATGCCACATCAAAGTTTAGTGGCAAATTCTAAATTAATGTCATTAAATTAGATGATGACATGTGTCATCCAAATTGGCATCACATTGGCATATCAAAATTTGCCACGTGTCATTCTTCAAAGTTTCTTGAGACGGAATTTTTCCAGAGCTTAGGCCTCTTGAAAACTTTGCCTTTTAAAATGAGAAGGGATGTCCTCTATTTATAGTGATTTTAGAGGATAAGCTTCACTTCGAATTGATATACTTGGAAGTATGTAGTAGACTTTTGATTAGCCCAAATTCTTCTTAGAGATAATTATCTTTATTTATCTATTTTGATAAATATCATATTTTGATAAAGATAATAATCAACAAAGATAAATAATTATCTCTATTTAATTTATTTAATAAAGATAATTATCTACCAATTTTGAATAGAAAATGTATCTTTATTTTATTTATTATTTATTTTAATAAAGATAATTGCCCATAAAATTTGAATAGGAAGTTTATCTTTATCTTTTGGGTCAAATGACATATGGCAAATTTTGGTATGCCAATGTGATGTCAATTTGGATGACACATGTCATCATTTGACTTAATTAATTTAATGACATATTAATTTGGAATTTGTCACTAAATTTTTGATGTGGCATTTTGTAATTGGCTTGACAAATTTTTGCCTCCTACATATATCAATGCCTATCACAAGATCAAATGGAACTTAACAAAAGATAAAAAAGATTGCACTTCAAAGTCTTTGTTAGATTGCACTTCAAGTCACAACACAAATACATACATATAGTTTTAGATAATTCATCAAGTGACATAAGCCACTACAAAATACATAAGCCACTACAAAATACATAGCCACTACAAAATACATAAAAGTCTAAACTACATCCAAAATA
The DNA here is from genome assembly GCF_001633185.2 of Quercus lobata. Classification (NCBI taxonomy): domain Eukaryota; kingdom Viridiplantae; phylum Streptophyta; class Magnoliopsida; order Fagales; family Fagaceae; genus Quercus; species Quercus lobata. The sequence goes on along the minus strand of NC_044907.1, from coordinate 88,663,858 downwards.
CAATTAAACCCATTAATTACGTGATCTTCGTTTTGCCATGATTTCCTCTTGGAGTTGTTCATGAAAAGCTTTTTGTGTTCCGGTTAAGCCACTTGTATCTATCATCATGATTCTCTCTTCCTCTAACCTTTCTTTCCGCTCACATTTTTTTTTTCTCAATCATCATTCTTTCCTTCTCAATCTTAAGTTTTTCTTCCCTACTTTCCTTTTCAATCGCAAGTTTTTCCCTCTCAAAAGAAAATTTTTCCTCTTCCAACCGAGTTACATCCTCAATCAATTTCAATTTTTTGTTTAAATATTCCCCTACATCTTTTCCGGTGGCTTTGTTCTTTCGGATGGCCTTTTCGGCCTTCCTACCAATAGGTCTCTCAAAATTGGAAGTGTCACCGAGTCCGGACCCATAATCCCCTTCACTAATAGATATTGCCTCTAAAGTTGGAGGCACGGATGATCTCGATCTAGCATTGTTAGGATCGGCAAACTTTGGTTGGTCCTTTAACATGAGCCAACAATGGTCAAGAAGAAAGGGTTTCTTGTGCTTCTCTAAATACAAAGCCTTCGCATTGATAATCTAAAAAAAATTAAAACAAATCTAACATGATTAATATCTTCAAACTATTGGTGAATGGACATTTTAACACTATTGTAATATAATTTATACATTATCTTCTTCGGTTATACCACTTTGATGAAGTGCGTTAATGTGAGCCATACACCCAGCAAACTTATTTATCTTTTCACTAATCGTACCCCAACGACTTAGCAAGGAGATAACAATACGTGTGGTATCGAATGTATTGTACTGCATAAAATATTCCCAAACTTTTTGACGAAAGGTATTTTGTGTTTGTTCATTACTGTTTATGGCATCAACACTAGTATTGAGCCATGTTGCCATTAAAAGTTTATCTTCCTTTACAGTAAAGTTAGAGCCCCGTTTTCCTTTTGTAGAAGAGGCATTTTCAACTTGTGGTGGTGGAGGTGGAGAATCAGAAACTGACACAGGAGTATTTTGAGATGTTCCCAAAAATTGTGAGTCAATTTCTATATCCCCGTTCAAGATATCCATGAAAAATGTTAGGTCTCTACGTAACTCTGTGTCCCTACGTGACTCCATAAAATTAGAAAAAATATATATAAACTTCCCTGCACACAGAAAATTTCCAAACTAACATGTATATCAACACAACAAATTACAGAAATAAATTACACAACAAACTTACATTTATGTTACAGAGACATTTATATTACATTTATAGACAAATTACAAATTACAGAGATCACACAACAAATTACTGTGACCCAATACATTCATGTGGTTTTGTGCAACACAGGAATGTGGTTTTGTGCAACACAACAATTTACAGAGACCACCCAAACTTAACTCTATGGTTTTGTGCAATACAACAAATTATAGTGACAACAAAACGTATAAACTTCCCTGCACAAATTACAGAGACCACAGAATCCACACAACAAATTCCTGCAAACAGAAAATTCCCAATACATTCCTCCATTCAGATGTTATATCCAGCAAAAAAATAACACCATTTGCCCAAATCAACATAGCAACAACACCATTTTTCACCACAAAATAACACTAAACCCAGAAAAATTAAGCCATGAAAAAATTCACTACAAAAGAAAAGAGAGAGCACTGACCTAAAGTGGATCGGCTGGGACGGCGACGGCGACGGCGTGGGCTGGGCTGGGACGGCGACGGCGTGGAGAGCTTGATGAGAGAGATGAGAGCTTGATGAGTGAGAGTGATGAGAGCTTGTGACGGCGTGGGCTGGGCTGGGCTAGGACGACAACGGACGGTGTGGGCTGGGCTCGGATGGCGACGGACGGCGTGGGCTGGGGCTGGGACGGCGACGGTGATGAGTGCTTAATGGAGTGAGAGAGATGAGTGAGGGGGATGAGTGTTTGATGAGTGAGGGCGATGAGTGAGGGAGATGAGTGATCTGAGATTCTGAGTGCACAGTGAGAAGAAATGGAATAAAAGAATGAAAAAAATAAGATGGGTTTTATTATTTTATTCGGTAGTGGGATTAAAAAAAAATATATATTTTTTTAGATGAGTGCTACAGTGCACATCTATAGATAGATGTGCACTGTAGCAAATAAGCTAAATTTTATGGATTTGGCTCCACTGCTGCAAGCCCTTTTTGCTATGTTAGTGGAGCTAAAATAGCATTATAGCTTTTTAGCTCCACTGCTGCAAATGCTCTAAGGCACTAAATTTATATCCCGTTTTAAATCATAACATATTAACATTGCTAATATAATAAGAATAACTAGCCCAATCTCGCCCACCTAAGGGAGTTTAGAAATTGGATTAGGAATATTTTATTATGACCCAAAGTTCAAGAATCTCTTTAACCCTTTCCATAGGTAATTGAATTAGGCACAGAGCTTCTTTTTCTTCTTATTTCTTTTACTTATATACTATCATGTAAGCCGTGTTATGAAGGGACCTATTTTTATTCTTAACTAGTATGTAGCCTATGCATATGTACAGATGCAATTAAAAATAATCACAATTATACCGTTTAAATTATACATTTTTTTAGAAGGGGATCCAATTTTACATGGTCTTAACTTATTACACTTTTCTTAAAATAATACATTTCTAAAATATGTTATGGTTTCTCATTATATATATATGATTTAGAATTTATTTGGTTTTAGACTCTTCAGTTTTTGCTCCCAGTAATTCACTGGCCAAAAAAATAAAAATAAAAAAATCAGATGGACACATGGCGAAAAATTGGATTCCAATTAAAATCCAATTTAGAATCTAATTGGATTTAGACTCTTTGATTTTTATACTCAATAATTCACTTGACACAAAATTTAAAATTAAATAGGACATGTGACTCAAAATTGAGAATCTGATTAAAATCTAATTGGATTTTCTCTTAGCTTTGTCTATCTATATTTGATCAGCTTGTAATTGTCCCATGTGTGAAAAATGTGGTTAGGCATGATCCTTTCAAAGTAATTCCCTTGCAAGTATAGGGATTTTAAATTTAATCAATTTCCAATTTTCGCTAGAATGTTACAATATAAATAATTTTCAAAGACAGATAATTAATATTCTTCAATTTGCCTACTTCAATAGGTAATTTCCACTAAATGAGTTGTATGATAAATTAAGTATTAGCGACAAGAAAAAAAAAAGAAGATCCAAAACCTATCAGGATATGTGTCCACTAAGGTAATTTTGTGATCTTTGTATAAGATTTTCGTAATATGCTTATAATGTTAACTAGTTGCTAACTCGTGCTATGCATGCAAACTTACCTATTTTTAAGGTAGACTAAAATAATTTTATAAAATCTTAAATTGATTAAGAAACTATACCACTGTATGATTTGCTTTTATATGACTTTAATTTGTGTTAGAATTTGATGAAGAAGCCATTGCACAAAACATATATATATATATATATATATATATATATATATATATATATATATATGATTCACTTCTTAGAAATTATTGAAACAAAAAAACAAAATATATATGATTAAACAATAGAGAAGTATAAGAGAAAGATAGGTTACATTCAAAAGAATAATCTATGGCTATAACTATTGAAAGAAATCAAAAGATTCAAAGCGTACAAATTATAGATAACATGTGTGTGTGTGTGTGTGTGTGACTAACCATATTCAGATGTTAAAACTTCCAAAATGTCCAAAAAGATATATAATTAAAGAATAAGTTACTGAAACATTCAAAAAATATATGACTATTCAAAGAGAAATATAAGAAAAAGGAAAAAGTATACATACCCATAAAGTAATAAGTTTTAAATTTTGACGGATCTAAACTTTAAACGAACCTTATTAGCATGTGGCCCACACTAAAAAATGTTGAGTAGGAGCCCACGTTGAAATAATGAAAGCCATACCTCCTCTTAATATAACCTCCTCTAAATATATCGTATATAAGCTTTATGCTCAAGAAATTAACATACTTTCATATTGTGAGGTAAAGCAAAGATATATGTAGTAGCAGAACCTAAAATTTTAATTATTGCAAACTTTTTTATCTTGTAAAAAATGGCTAAAGAGAGTTTGGTGGTTCATGTGAAATTACTTTTTAAAAAATACATGAAAAACCATAAAATAATTTTTTTTTTTTTTAAAAACAAAGTAAAGGAGAAGAAAATAACATAAGAAGGGCTCATACCCCTACTCGACTTAAAAAAATTTTTGGGGTTTGCATTGTTTTTATAATGTTTGAGTTTGAATTTAACTTGGACTTGTTAGAGAGATAGAGTTTCACTCCTTATTAAGTTTGGACTAAACAAAAATAATTTTGTTAAAAAAAAAATGATAATGATGCCTACCAAGCATCTTAATTACTACGTTGTTCTATAGGAAGTTGCAGTAGAATTCTTCTATTATCCAAAGAAGTTGAACTTTATCCTTAGTTGATGATTTTTATATTTATCTAAATAAAGCCACATTTAGGATAATCTTAATATAGGATTTATTAAATTTTTTTTTTTATAATATTTATTTAAGTTTCAATAGAATTCTTCTATTATCCAAAGAAGTTGAACTTTATCTTTAATTGATGATTTTTATATTTATCCAAATAAAGCCATGTTTAGGATAACTTTAATATAGTTATTCACTTTTTTATAATATTTATTTAAATAATGCTGATGTGTAAAATTGTGGAAAGGTCAGAGGCTTTGGTTACTAAAAAGCCAAAAGCTCAGGACATTGCATAATTCAGCAAGACTATGCAAATTTTATATAATTAGTCCATCAACCTTTTTCTCAACTAAGAATAGTAATCAAATAGCACTAAGAAAAAAATTGCACAAGAAAAATAAGATAAAACCAATATGAGTATAAAGCTAAAAGCTGTATTCTAAATTATTGCAATCTTTTTATTAAAAAATTCATAATAAAAAACAAAAATATCATTAATATAACTAATTAAAATTTTTTTTTGGATACATATCAAATTTTTGGATTAAAAAAAATAATAATAACGTTAACAACTTTATTTTTACAGTATAATAGGAAAAAAAATTGTAATTAACATTAACAACTTGATTTTATGGTATTTGATTTTAAATAAATTCCTTCTTTTTTTTTTGGCTTATATCAACTTCTTCACAACTTAAAATTATTGTTTTAAATAAAAACAACTTCTTATCAACTTGGTTTTTTTTTTGGTTGAAGTTCACCGTGGTTGAAATTTTGTTTGTTGGATAAATATAGGAATGTTTATGGATAATAGTTTTATTATATCATGACTCTCATCTTTAGATTTTCAAATCACTATAATTAATATTTTGAACGTCCAAGTATCAATTATTTTTTAGGGTTATTTGTTATTTGTTTTTCTCTCAAATTCAATCCCTCTTCGCTTCAAAAATTAAATTCCCTAATTTTTTTTTTATTATTATCCATGTTTTTTTTTTCAAGGAGTTTCCTTGAGTTTCTCAAAAAAATTTCTTGAAGTTTATATTTACACATTTTGTCTTGATAGGGTGAAATTTGATGCCTCCTATCTCACTTTCAAAAACAAAAATTCAATAATTATGTAAGTTTATCTACTTTTATTTTTTAATGTTTAGTAATTTGGGTTGTTCATAATTCTTAACTACAGAGGTTACCACTTAAATATGCTTTCAATTTTTTTTTTTTTAATTTCTGAATTAAAGGTTTTTCATTTAAATATGCACTTGAGTTTTAATTATGCAAACTCCCTTTATATTTTTTTAGGCATCTCTTTTTATATTAGTTGCATATTTATCTACCATATTCCATTCAATTAATTTTGGACTTATATATGATTTTTTTTTTTTATTATAAAAACTTAATCTTATATAATATGCATTCATTATATAACTTAAAGTAAAAGGTTACTTTAAAAAAAGAGTAAAATTTTACTTTATTTTTATTATTTATTTAATTTTAATTAAAATAAAAAATATTTTTGTATTTTTATTAATTAAACTTTTTTATTATAATTAATTTACACATTATTATTGATTAAGCCGTGCATTGCACGAGTATAATACTAGTATATATATAAAACTGAAACCTCTAAAGCTCTCACAATTTTTCATGTCACCAATATTTTCTTTTTCTTTTTATTTTAGGTTTTATATTTTATATATTTATTATTTATCTTCAACATGTAATTATCTTATCATGTGTTACGATAGTTTAGTTTAAGTAAAACTCTATTAGATATATGTTTCAAGAGCTTGAAAATTCTACTTCAACTAAAATTCTATAACAAATTTTTTTGAAAACTCAACACACAGTGAAAACCTTAAGCTTCAATTGCCGCCTTCCTTCTCTCTTACTCTAATCCAATCTCTTATCTACCCAGAAAACCTGATTGCTTTGGTCCATTGTAAATGTAACGCTTTTTTTCCTCTTCTCTATGAATTTGACTTCCTTTGTCTTTGTTTTTTTTTTTCTTTGTTCTCCGTTGCAATTTTTGTGAAATGTGAATTTCAAGACTAACGAAAAAGCCACCTTCTAAATAAAGAGGGGCCATTTCGTTAAATTGTCTTTTGTGTGTTTGGCATGACTGCACAAGTATGAATTATATATATTGTGGGGGTGATAAACCGAGAAGCCCATGCCAATGTATATGTTGGGCTAGGGGCTTGGCCCAAGGAAGGACTCCTCCTCGGACAGGCCAGGCCGAGGAGAAAGGGAACGCATCAGACCACTCCACGAAAGAGGGTAGGTATTAAGAAGGAAAAAGACAAAGAGAGACATGGAAATATCTAAGAGAAAGTTGCTGCCAATGCATTAAGTGTTCTGTAACTAAACTGAACCCTGCTTTCCAGCTTTTACAACCACTCCCAACGACTCTGGGGAGGGGTTGATGGGACAAGTATCATTACCATAAATCTAAATCTACACATGGACGGTGGAGATGGGGAGGAAGATAGTATAAAATAGAAGGGAGAGGAACGAAGAAGGGGGACACAAGATGAAGAATCAACCTCCTCCTTCTTGGACAAAATCCGAGAATAATTCTCCCTAGTAAACTGGTGTTTTTTTTTCCCCCTTTTTATCATTTAGGCATGTTGGTCACTCGTCTGATTCGCTAAGGCCCGAGTTTCCAACCCATTCTCTACAAATTAATTGTATTGGGCTCACTGGACCAAGGCTCCATATATTTTGGACTTGGATCCCAAATTATGACCCTACATATATATATATATATATATATATATAATTAGATGAAGAATTTGGATTGTAATCAAATTAATATTCTTATCAACTTAGAAATTATAGAAAAAGAAAAATTATTTATATTTTTTAAAAATCTAAAAAAAATTCTGCAATTTGGTGAAGTCACTTAGTGAAACTGCGGCTTCTAAACCCAACTTTTATTATATAGTACTAGTGTTATGCCCGTGTAATGCATGGCTTAATAAAAAAAAATTATATATAAATTTTAAAAATATTGTTTTTTGATAATATAATCAAATTTAATAACAAATAAAATGGTAAAAATATTTTTTAAAATTAAGTACATGAAAAATGTATATTATGTAAGTATTTTTTTTTTTTTTTGCAAAAAAAGATATTATAAAATATTTTAAAAAAATTATGGTAAGTTTTAAATTTATAAAAGATCTTATTAGTAAAATTGTAATTTGATTGTGTGTATGTGTGTGGCACTTAAAAACCTTCCCATTCTAATCATCTATAAATTTCTTGCATATATGGCCAAAAAAAAATTCCATAAATTACAAAAATAAAAAAATTCCATAAATTACAAAAAAAATGTAAGTATTTAGACTGCAATATAAATGTAAAATTTTATCTATAAATTACCAATCATAACCACTTTAATGTTTCCATAAGTGAGGAAATGATCTGCATAATCAATTAAGAACACCATGTCAAAAATAGTATCAATAATTAAGATAAATTGCATTATCTAATTTTTTTTTAAAATCATATAATTTAAAAAATAATTGAACTACTTTAATAGAAAAATAGAAACTCAAAAAAAAAAAAAAAGAATATAGTTCTTTTCACATAAATCTCCTAATTTCATATTGTAGATGAACTCCATCCTAAATAGATTTAGTGATAAAATTTTAACCAAAAAAATGTCCCACAAATTAGAAAAAAAAAATATATATATATATATATATAAGTATCTGTTAGGTTCTAAAAGTTTAGAACAATTGGTAAATCATGAACACAAACTTGTCTAGATATAGATCCTAGAGTCTATAGGTATTACTAGACAATGCTCAAGGTGATTCAAGTCAAGATTCAAGAATATACAAGCTATAGGAAGAAGATTTCATAATCTGCCTGGTTCGACCGATCGAGAGACAGGCTCGACCGATCTAGATTCGTATCTGCAGAATTTTAATTAAACCCAAACAGCAATTCAAACCTATTAAGGATTAGGGTTTCAAATCTACTTCTCCTATTATATAAAGAAAACCCTAAGCACGTTTTTATAAGGCTTTTTAGAGAAAGTAGAGTGTGTCTCTTTGTATCTAGGGTTTTGTACCCAAAAACTCTCTCATGTCTTCTACCGGTGTTATTCCTTGAAGAATCTCAAGATTTGATGTTGTAGAAGTTGCTGCTTTCTCTAGTCATCAAAGGTGCTGATGATCTAAACCTTCAAGGGTGGTCTTGGAGTCACAAACAGGAGAGTTTGTGTTGCTAAACCATTGAGTGTAATCTCAAAGTCACAAACGTGGGTATTTGTGTTTTTGCAAAGGCCAAGGAAAGAAGTAGTCTGTGGACTCGAAGCTATCATGGGGTCGTGGTAGTAAGTTTCCTACTCGAGGTAGTAATAAGATGTTAGTGGTCTAAGTCGCTATTGTGTAAACTTCAATTCTTTCATAGTGGATTTGCTTTTTACCTTGAGAATAGCTAGGTTAAATCCTCCCTAGGTTTTTTACTGGTTTGGTTTTTCTATGTTATCATATCATTGTGTTCTTTATATTTTCCACTGCTTTATATGATATGATTGTTATTGTTTTAACTTAGATCTAAATAATTTGACTAAGTAATCACTTGGCTAATTAACTAGGTTAATTTGGTTGTGTTTTAAGGGGTCTAAAAACAAACAAGTGGTATCAGAGCGGGTAGCTCTTTTGTTTTAGATATTTTGATCTAAGAGTTGATCCTTGATCCCTGTTATCATGAATAATTTTAAGTGTCTTATTGTTTTTTATTGTGATGTTTTGAATAAAAAGGACACTATTGTTTCAGTTGATCTTTTTGAGGCTTGTGAAAGGAATTTGCAGGATTTCAATCTTTCTCAGAAGATTGGTGTAATCCCTCAAATACACTCTGCTTCTTATAGATTTTCCCCTACAAAGCCGAAGACTCGTGCTATATGGGTGAGAAAAGTTTCTCTAAGGTGAGTGTTGCTGACTTGTCCCTGATTTAATTCTTTCAATTGTTTGTGGACATGTTTTTTTTGTTTTTTGTTTTTTGTTTTTTTTTTTTGTTTTTTTTTTTTTTTTTTTTTTTTTGTTTTTTATTAAAAAAAATCCAAAAACATTGAAAAATTTTCAAAAAGAAAAAAATATTTTATTTTGAGTCTTGTTTTATTTTTCTTGAGGATTACATGAATTATAATATCTCTCTCTTAATTTATAACATGCTTGACATTGTGGAAAACCTTGAATAGTATGTGTTATATAAGTGCTAAGCTATTTATGATTTTGTGTGAGTATGTACTAGTTTGTACATGTACTCAAGGGTTAATTAAGAAATTGATATTACATGATATGATTGTTATTGTTTTAACCTAGATCTGAATAATTTGATTAAGTAATAACTTGCTAATTAACTAGGTTATTTTGGTTGTGTTTTAAGGAGTCCAAAAAAAAAGGGAATCTAGACCTTCTAGGCTACCACAATCAAAATAATTTCAAAAATAGATAAAATAAATGTACATGAAGAAAAAAAAAATTGTATTGCAATGTAAATGTGTAAAAGTTTACATATAAATTACCTGTGTCTAGCTATTTTGATATTGTCATTCGTGTCTAGCCATTTTGATATTGCTATAAGTGAGGAAATAATCTACACAATCAATTAAGTACACTATATCAAAAAAATAAATCCATAATTAAGATGAATTGCATTATGTAAAATATTTTAGAAAAAAAATCATAGAATTTAAGCAATAATTGAACTACATTAATAGAAAAATAGAAACACAAAAAATAAAAAGTAAAAAGAAGATAGCTCTTCCCACTGAAAAAGCCAAATCCTTCCTTTAGTAGTTCTTCACTTAATTTTGGTTTTTTTATTTATTGATTTTAGCATTCTTAAATAGTAGAGTAGAATAGATTTAGTAGAGTTGTAGTAAAGTTTTAGGGAGATTCTAGCCTTTTGCCCTTAATTTTTTAAAAAATTAGCAATATGCCCCTATTTCGAAACTATATAGGGATATGCCCCTGTTTCGATACTCGATTACCTTAAAATCAAGTTTCAATGAAATACTCGATTCGTAGAAAATCGAGTTATGCCCAATAAAACTATAAAAAAAAATGCATGGAACTCGATTTTAGGGAAGTCGAGTTCCAAAACACCGCTATAAGGCTTTAAAACGTCACTATAGGACTTAAAAACGCCACTATAGGGCTCCTTGAACCTAGTATGGGGACTTATAAAAAAATTTGTAGGAAAATGCCGCTATAGGGCTTTAAAACGTCACTATAGTGCTCCCTGAACGGGGTGACCACACTTATAAAAAAATTTTGCAGGAAAACGCCGCTATAGAGCTTTAAAACATCACTATAGGGCTTAAAAACGCCACTATAGGGCACCCTAAATATGGGGCAATCACACTTATAAAAAATTTGCAGGACAACGCCATTATAGGGAATTAAAACGTCACTATAGGGTTTAAAAACGCCACTATAGGGCTCCCTGAATATGGGATGATCACACTTATAAAATTTTTTTTGCATGGAACTTGATTTCCTGAAACTCGAGTTCCATGCAATTTTTTTTTTTTTTTTTAAGTTTGATCAGGCATAACTCGATTTTCTACGAATCGAGTATTTAATTGAACTCGATTTTAGGGAAATCGAGTATCAAAACAGGGGCACGCCCCTATATAGTTTACAAACAGGGGTTGTGGGGCCTGAAATTTGAGATCCCAGCCCACTTCACATTAAGGGCCCAAAGCCCAGGCCGAGGAGCTCTACTGCCGATGACGCGCGATGAAAGCTCCTTGAAGGCCCAAGAATGTGGCCGAGGACGATCTCACACTCAACACCTCACAAAGCGCCTGAAGAAAATGACAAACTCAGTATAAGGGCAGTACAAACGAGAAAGCTGCCAGCACCATAATGTGGAGCCCAGTGCTTGACAAGCCCATACTCCATACCATGCTATCCAGTTTTTCCCAACCACTCTGATGTATGGATTGACATGACGAGTAATTACCCCCAAACAAGGAAAAATTGACACGTAGATGGAGAAAGGGAAGGGAATATTAGTATAAAAGGGAAGGAGGGCTAAAAAAAGTGGGGGGGACGAAAAAGGAGGAAGAATGGTGAGAATGTAATGCTCCTCGGACTAATTCCGAGGAGCCAAACCTTTCAAACCACATCGATGTAAGGCTCAGCTATACAGTCAAAACCTACCTTTGTATGAGCTCTCATGAAACCAAGACCAGACCCCTGCCTAGGGCCCAACGGCAGGCCTTTCCAAACCCACACTCTACAAATCGTATTGTTTGGGCTCTTTACATACGAGTCCAACGTCATTCTTGGGTCGTTAAAAATCGTGTCCTTACAAGGGTATATTGCCATTTTTAAAAAAAAATTAAGGGTAAAATGCCAGAATCTCCAGAGTTTTAGTTTAACTCAATTTCTCTTGGTTGTTTTCTTTTTAAGTGTAGTTATATCAATTTAAAAAAAAAAAAAATCATATAAACGTGCACCATGTTGCTGTTTTTTTTTTTTAATTTTTATATATAAAGGATTAGATAAAGAATTTAGATTGAAATCAAATTAAGATAAAATTTTGTTTGTAATTAAATTATGATTTTTCTCAACTTAAAACGTACATTTTTTTAATTAAGATTTTTTATAAAGGATTAGACGAAGAATTTGGATTGTAATCAAATTATGATTTTTATCAACATAGAAATTATAGGAGAAATTAAAATCATATAAATGTCTACTATATTGCTGGTTTTTATAAAAATTATGGTTCTTTTTACGTATAGTATTATTATTATATGTTTTTTTATTTGCTATTTTCCTTTTAAGTGTAGTTATATATCTTTATATATATATATATATATATATCATAGAAACATGCACTGTGTTGCTAGTTTTTTTTTTTTTAATTAAGATTTTCTTTTTTCAACTTTAACGTGTATTATGTTCCTAGTTTTTTTTTTTTTTTTTTTAATTAAGATTTTTTCTTATAAAATAGAGTTTAGATTGTAATCAAATTATAATTTTTATCAACTTAGAAATTATAGTAGAAATTAAAATCATATAAAAGTGTACTTGTTGTTGGTTTTTTTTAAAATTATGATTTTTATTAACTTAGAAATTATAGGAGAAGAAAAATTATATCTATTTTAAAGAAAAATCTAAAAAAATTTCTACAATTTAGTGAAGCCACTTGGCGTAACCATGACTTCTAAACCCAACCTTTATTATATAGTATATGATATAATATGATATATAGATTATTTCCTATGAGATAATATTATATTTTCTTTACAACTCCTTTTCGTTTATTTAATTTTTTTTAATGTAAACACGAATTTGCAAACTTGGCCCATATGCTAAGTCTAGTCCTACCCCTTTTTTCCTAAACCCAAAAAAAAAAAAAAAGGTCCTGCCCTGCTCTCACTTTTTTGGGGACAAAGAGACACATTATTATATTTATTAATACTGGGAGACATTTGTTTCTAACAATTAAAAAATAAAAATAAAAAACTAGGAAATTTATATTTTTATTAAACCGCCGAAATAAACTTGAGATAACTCGTTCAGAATATATTCAAAGTCCTACCAAAATTTTTCTTCATTGTTGTTCCTGCCTTGCCTCTAATGTCTATATCATTCCAAAAATCTACTATTTCTTACCTCTTTTTCTATATGATTGTTCCAATTTCAAAAATTCCTTGAGTGTTAATTTGTGATTGAATTTTAGTACTTACACATGAAACCACCACGAGAATTTAATGACTAAAAATTTAAGTATAAGATGATTGTAGATTTGGATGTAGAATTAGGTGTGCTCTAGCAATTTTTATTTTTCCTTTTCTCTCTCTCAAAATCTACTTTTCCTATCTTTCTCTACTTTTTGACCTGTATAACCTCATTTTCTTTTCTTTCTTATACTTTTTTTTCTCTTTTTATTTTTTTCTTATTCTTCTTTAGTTTTCTCACCCGCATGACCTTTTCTCTCTCCTAGATTCTAACTTTTCTTCTCCACTTTTTATCTTTTTTGCCAAGACCCAAAAAGAAGGGGGAAAATCAGGGCCATATTTGGTAAAGAACCTAAAAGAAAAAGAGGGTCAAGATTGCTCCGTTGAATAAGGAAAGGGAAAACGTGTATCACTTGTGGTCACAATTGCAGAATAATGTATTTTTTAAACATATTTTACCAAATAAGCTCCTTTCTAATTTATTTGCGATATAACCTTTAAGTTAAAAGTTTTTGTTTTATGCTTTTTAATCTCAAATTTTAACAAATAAATTGACTTTTTAACTTTAAAAAAAAAATAATATGTTAGTTTTTAGCTTTTTGTCACACATTAAGTATAAAAGTCATAAAAAATTATATATACCTTTTAAAAATATCATGTAAATAAGCTATCGAAAAACTACAAAGTTCTCAAACAAATACTTATTCCTTAGCCACTATCACTTAAAACATCAATAATTCATAGCCCACGGGACCCCCCCATGATCATCTTTACAACATCAATAATTCACCTTTTCGTGGAAGTAGTGGAAGGGTGTCATTGACAAATTCAACTGTTCTAAAAGAGGCCTCAATATCAATAATTAAGATGATCCTAGTACGTGATTACATAGCCCACAGGACCCTCCATGATCATCTTTACAACACCAATAATTCACCTTTTCGTTGAACGATTGCTCGAGATTGGTATTATGGATAAAGAGAATTAGTTCATTCCAACAACCAAGTGAAATTATTGATAATTATGAAATATCTATAATATATGTAAAATTGAAAAAAATTTAACTTTTAGTTGACCTCTTAATATTTGTTTGCATAAGATTTTGTGAGTCGTTTTAGGTCATTATATATATATATATATATTTATATATTTATATATGTGTGTGTATTATCTGAGTTTAACCTTTTCCTCTTTCCCTATGTGTGTGTTAAAATATTTAGTATTCTAAAAAAAAAAAAAAAAATGGAGTTTCTATAAAACTTCCTATATTTAAACCATTTATTACAATCTTGTCAACTTATATTTTTTTTTAAGGTCATATGTGATGTTGGTATTGCTCAATGTAAGTATAGAACCATCAAATGTGATGTTAGCAGACTACCTACTTTAGAGTATGGTGTCCCAAAAAATGTGCACCATAGAAATTACCTTTTAAATTCTCATTTATTAGAGCATCCACATTGGTGGTACTAAATAGCTATATTGCTATTTTTAGCACTACCAAATACCAAAATATGCCCTACAATGGTGGAGCCAAATCTATATTTTTTGGCTCCACAACTACAATGCACAGCTACTTTTGGCTGTGCGCGGTAGCTAAAAAGTATAATAATAAAAAATTATAAAAAAAAAACTTTTTTATTTGTGCATTCACACTACTTTTGATTATTTTACTCATTTTTACTCTTTCTTCTATCCTTATTTCTCTTCTTCTGAGTTCACATTGCTATTGTTTGTGCATTCACACTTCTTTTACTCTTCTTCTTTTATATATATAAATATATATAGCATTCACACTGCTATATATTGTTTGTGCGTTCACACAGCTATTGTTCTTTTATTCTTATATTTTTTTTCTTTTCTTATATACGTTCACACTGCTATTGTAGTAGATATATTATTTTATTGTGATGTTTATATTATTTTATTGTGTTGAAAACTAAAATAGATCCACTTATGTTGGATGTTTTGTAAAGTGAGAAGGTAAAATAGATAAAATATCTTT
This sequence comes from Quercus lobata, assembly GCF_001633185.2. Taxonomy (NCBI): domain Eukaryota; kingdom Viridiplantae; phylum Streptophyta; class Magnoliopsida; order Fagales; family Fagaceae; genus Quercus; species Quercus lobata. The sequence continues at coordinate 88,648,680 of NC_044907.1, read as the reverse complement.
TGTGGTAACAAATAACTAAAAAAATAGCTCCACCAATGTGGATGTTCTTATCTTGTTAAAACCAATCTCATCCATTATCATAGTAATTTGTTTGCTTTTGTCATAAAATTTGAAACAATTTTAACAATCTTTTTGAAAAACATAATGGATGAACAGAAATCAACCCATCACTATTAGGTAAATTAGTCCTATTAAAAACTAAAAAGGTAAGAATAATATATTTTAAATAAATAAATAAAAAAAACTTATAAACTAAATATTATGTAAATAATATTTAATATAAAAAGCTCATTTAATGTAATTACATTAAGCATTAACTAGAGTGATCATAAGTTCTTTTAGCTCAGTCATGGGCTCACTTGCATTATGTTTTTAGCCATTGATGAATTATATGAACTTGATTAAAGACACCTCTTGAAATGGACTCTCATGTACACTTACATGTAGGCTGGTAGATGGATTTTGAAAACAAATTGTGTTATGGGCTTATAGGTGGACTTATGTTTGGGTTTGCACATTGTTGCGGTCAAGACCCAGTTCCGCATCCTAATCTACGCACCGCAGCGTTTGTTCTGGTTTCCAAGTACTTGGAATTCATGAAACCTATTCGACGAAAAGTCTGAACACAGTCGAAGAAGTTTTAATCCATCCAAAGAACTCTATCGAAGTTTTAAGGAAATGGGGTTGTAGTGATACTTAAATTTTGAAATTATTTGTAGGCAGGCCTTCTTTGCGCAAGGTTTTAAGGAAATTGCTAACATTACCTGCTTTCTTAGAATCAATCATAGTTTTGATGATAGGATTGAGTTCTTCAGGGCATTGTCTGTGTCAAGGGATGTTCTTGCCAAAGCCATTGTTAAAAACCCTTCACTACATATAACTTTCACAACACCATCGAGCCAGCTATTGCACCGTATGAAGATATAATGCGTGTTTGTAGAAAGGACTTAATTCCTATGCTCATGTACACTAATCTGGAGGCTGTTTTGAGGCCCCGAGTAATTCTTACCCAGAAGATGAGGGCATTGAGGAGAGGCATATGCCCACCAGTTGCTCTTTTTTTTTTGGGCCCTGAAATCTAATATCATATATTTATATTGGGATGAAGACGGTGATATGTGACTAAAAGTGAACACGTATTATTATTGTAATACTCTAATGTAATTGAATATTTGAATTTTATCACCGCATAACTTTAGTGCGATAGTTACTTTACAAGTATAAGTGCTTGTAGGGTATGGAGGACAAGAGTCAAGATTCAAGTTTTCAGAAAAGAGCTTTACACACATATATACTTAAATTAAGTTAGAATAGAAATTCTATCATTTAAAAAAAAAATTCTGAATTCAAGTTTTGTCCTATAAAACAATTTAGATTTTAATAAAGTTAATTATAAATCATATTTCTAAAATACAATTTTACAATTTTAACATCGCGAGTAACTAATTATTGTTACTTTTTAACACTTAAATGCCTCCGGTAGCGGTAGGATGTCAGACTCGTATGTAGCTAAATCATAGTGATTAAAATGGTCGTGAAATAGAAGCACTCGGTAGTAAATAAAGCGGCTTTATTACAGCGCAGAAGCTTCTTTTTACAGTGACACAATAATACGAAAATATACAAATAAGCGTCAGGTCCTCGTAGCGTGAGAATAACTGCACAGCTCATAGACATACTGCAAATGCAAAACCATTTGGCAATAGTAACAGTTACCGTAGTTTCTAATTTTTTACTATAATAAAAATTTACCTTTTTATTTATTTATGCATTTTAGCTTGACCCAGACTTTAAAAAAAAAAAAATACAAATAAAAATCAAACGAAAGCTCAATATTGTATAATTATGGTTACTTCTTACTAAAACCAAACATTAATACGTACTGTTATTCATTTTGTTCCATTCTAGTAATATTTTGTGCTAGTAAGCAAATTAAAATGTTTAGCTCTCATTTCATCCTTGCTAAAATTTTCAATATGTATCAGTCTATTCCACTTGCTTGGATCCTTGTTGTCCAATATGGTTTTTTATATGATTATGTCATTCAAAGTTAATGATGAATTTTGTCAAATTTCAACTGAAACTTATTTCCATGATTTTATTTTGTATTTGTGGTGTCCTAAAATGTTTAGAACCCCATGGCATTCTTTTTTTGTAGTAAATATTCTGTGGAGTTAGATCCCTCAGAGTAGTTTTCTACTTTTTCATCAAATCTGTGTGAGTTTTCATTGTTTTATAGTGCTTATTGTTACTATCAGATTTGGTGTTATTTATTGTGTTTGAATTAACTATTTGTACTATTTATTGGAATAAATCACAACCTAGTCATTCAATCCGCACCCAAAGTAATTCATATAAATATACGCTATGGTGGGATATTATAGGTGTACAATAAGAGGATTTGAGATCTTATATACCAAAATATATGATACTATCAATAATTGGCATTATACAGTGTGTTGATTTTAATGCATTTAAATTGAAGAAAACTAATTCCAATCATGACCCTGAGTTGAATTAAACTACACCATACGATGAACTAATTTCCTTGAATTTTTGCTGAAATCCACTCTCTAATTTTGTTGGTGTTTAAAGCTTAAAGTTTAAATGAAAATAAAAACTCATAATCCACTTTTATTTGAACAATAGAATAAAAACATCTGAAAGGAAACAACTCCTTCACCAGAGGAGAAAGGAAACAATCCATTGATAATTTCAGCAACGGATATTAACCTAGCATTATCAAAGAGATTTAATCTCTTTCAATAGTTTCATGCTCCTGCAGTTCACAAAAAAGTTCGTTAGCTCAACATATTCCATACCTTGATAAAATAAAAAATAATAACTATTGCATGGATCATTGGAAAAAGAAAATGGAAATAAAAAATTTACAAGAAGGTGACAAATTCTATCTAGCTTTTGATTTTTTTTTTTTTTTTTTTGTTGAGGAAAATCTAGTTTTTGATTATTAATGAGAAATGAAAATCTAATTATGCAATTAGCTAGGATCATCTACTTGAAATTTAATACAAAGGTAAACATAAAATTTGCATGCTTTATGTTTAAAAGAAGTTTTTGCAAATTTACTAAAGAAAATAAACAAAAAGAAAAGTTAACGGATGCTTTAAAAGTATTAGTTTAATAAATATTTAACAAAACATTTTAAGTAAAAAAAAAAGTTACCAACTTTTTTTACAACTTTTTATAGTCCCCATAAAAGTGATATTAAAACTGTTTATAAAAAAAAAAAAGTGATATTAAAACTTTCTCCAAAAAAAAAAAAAAAATAGCGATATTAAAACATTCTTATTAATAAATACTTTAAGTGCATCTGTTAAGAAGACCCATAAACAAATGACTAAGATACACTACTTAGGACAATCTTTTAATCAAAATTAAATACCTTTGACTTGGGATCTACTTGGTCTACCTTTGAGGTTCCCCAAACTAACTAAAGTACTTTTTTTTATCAATTGTAGTTCTTTAATGACTTCTTCCATACTCATTCTTTCTTTTAGGGATTCCATTGAACATAAAATTCCAATGTTAAAGATTGAAAGTAAGAAATTTTGCATGTTGGCATCAATTTGCTTAAACTCCTCATTATTATCAGCTTCTTCTACTTCAATTTCATTGGCATTGTCACATTGTCAACAGCTTTTTCTTTTGCCATTATTGTTGTAGTTGCTGCTCCCATTTCTATAGCTTCTCTTGGTAAAAGCAGTGGGTCGACAATTTGAACAAGTTTGAAAGTTCAAATTATGTGTATAAAAACACCCTTGAACGTTTAGATCCCCAAATACAAAATAATCAATTCAAGCTTTATGACAAACAACAAGTGTACGGAAAATGAACATAACCTATAAACAGAATTGGAAATCAATCTAAGCCAATTATAAATCACATCCACAGCAGAAAATAAAAGGCAAAGATAAAGGGAAGGAAGATGCAAACACAAAGACAACACGCGATGTGTTATCGAAGAGGAAACCGAAGCCCTCGGCGTAAAATCTCTCCGCCGCCCTCCAAGCGGTCAATAATCCACTAGAAAATGTAGTTGGGATACATGAATAGCAATAGACCCTCCAAGCCTAATCTACCCGATGTACCTAAGCCCTCCAAGCTTCTTGCTCCAACGAGGTTGCACCAAACCTTTTTCTTTTCTAGCTTACCGGATTTCGCTACTAGACCGTAGTATCAACCAATGAAGTTTGGTTCCTTCCTAACTGCTTCCCAGAAATCCAAACAGTCCTCTCATAGTGATGATTATGATGAGAACAAGGTTTGGTGAAATGCCTCTCAAGGATTTGTCAATGGAGAGGAAGAGAGTTGAGGAATTTGAAGAGACTCTAATGTATAGATTGTGGGTGAATCAATCTTATTTTTCTTTAGGGTTTCTCTCTCAAAATTCTCTTTGGAAGCTCTCTTACAATCGTGGGTAAAAGGGGTATTTATACTAGAGTGGGATAGGAATGTGAAACGTCAGGTTTTACAAAACAGGGGTGGCTCGCGGCTTGACTAAGTCGCGAGATCCAGTCGCGAGATAACCGTATGGCCAGTTGTCCTGTTTTGTCCTGTAGTGCTCCAGTTTGCATGACTGTTCACCTTCCAGCATGCTTGGCACGTGTGCTGCGTCTGGCGGCTTGTAGCCGCGAGTCACCCGCGAGGCCAAGCCGCGAGTCTCTGTTTTCTTACACACTCTTGAGCAATATTCACTCTATCTCACTCACTACCCTTACATCAAACTCACCTAAATACAGGGTTACTAATTGCTGAATTACAAGCAAATTTGGCACGGAATAAAGCCAATTAGATGGTTGAATAAATTCAACCTTACAATCTCCCCCTTTGGCTATTCCGTGACAAAACCCTAAAACAGACTCTAGACTTAACATGTGAGTTGGGAACAGTTGAACAAAACTCACTCACACCTAACTCTAGAAGCTGTGAAGCACTTGAATCATATGAACATAATACTCCTGAAACACAACAATACACATGATCATTGTAAGCAGAAAATCATAAAATGCATATGAAACAGGCAATATGTGATCAAGCAAAGATGGAGTTAAGAAACAAACCATGGCTTGATCAACCATGTGAACACCACAAGGTGGTGATCACAGTGCTCATTCACACTTGGAATGAACACAAGGACATACAAGTTAACAAGCCCAAGGCAAGACACTTGTATGTTTAACACTCAACCAATGCATAATACACAAGGTATATGCATCTAGGAACAATCCTACAAGGGCACAAGAATGACAATACATAAATCAAAATGCAAGACATTTAGATTAAAGTACTGATTTCAACATAGCATAAAGGCTGCATTAAGCAAGGTACATACCATAAAGCCTACAAACTTATGTATAAAACATTAACCCTAAAAGCTTACAAAAGCACATGGGTACAAACCACCACATAACAGTTTACAAAACACAATATATCAACTTAAAATGAAAACTTAAACTGAAGAAGAATGTAAAGACACTCCCCCTTAGGTAATATCCTCCCCCTCTGATCAGGCCTATCACTCCCCCTTTTTGTCATGGAATAGGCTATTCATCCTCTTCCAGCTTTCTCTGAATTTGATCCAATTGAGTTTGAAGAGAGGTAAACTTCATATCCCATCGAGTGCTATGATGGTGTAGAGTAGCTTTGAGTCCAAACATCTTTGTATTCAACTCGTGGACAGAGAATACAATACGATCAAGTTTCTCATCAAGGGAGAGAGTACCGAAATGAGAGCCACTGTGAGATGCAGAAGTTTCTGGTTTGGCTCTCTTCCGACTATGTCCAATGCTTGCATTGAATGTATGCATGTTGATTGGACTTGGTTTTGAGAGAGGATATTCATTTGCCATTGGATAAATTCCCTTGAGCTTCAAGATCCGTGAAATGAGACAGCAGAAAGGAATGCATGTCCGAGACTCAATTCGAAGAATAGTTTTGCACAGAACATGAAAGATATGAGCACAGATGTCTATTTCCACATCAGAGATTAGATCATGAAGAAACAAAGCACGTCCGAGGTTCATATACCCAGTGCTTGATAAAGGGTACAAATTGTGAAACATCACAATTGTAAGCACTCTCAGTTTTGGAGAAAGAGAGGAAATACTGATGGATTTTCCATTGGGTGAGAACTCCAAGTCTTGACCAAGACTTTCTTTGAGAAGCTCCTCATCAGGACAGAGATCATCATAAACCGGTGAGTGTCGGAAAATTGGTCTGTTGATGTGAAGGATTTCTGCTAGATATGCAGGAGAGACAGAAAAACTCTTTTTCCGAACCCAGCACTTAAGTTCATCTTCTTCCACAATTGCGTTGGCATAAAATTCTTTTACCAAATCTTCATACGCGTCATCCAGATCAGAGAGAAGGTAATTCCAGTCCTTGTGAGCAAACCATTTCGGAATGTCAGTGTCATGAAGTGAGGACTGATCCACAGTTCGATCTAGTAATGGTGTGGCATTTTGAAAATAATTCTCATGAGACTGATAGGCTGCATAGGATCTGAACTTGTTGGGATCGAATCTCTTTGATGAAGAGCAAGTCCCTTTTGTTTGAGGTGGGTAATCATCAACATCAATTACGGGTTCCTTCCCTTTGGAACTACCTCCTTTTACAGCTGCTTTCTTGAATGGTGACATGTCTAGTCTGTATTATGAACAAGGAAACGACAAAACACAATCCAACAGACTCTATTAGCAGTGGGTTAGTGGTAATTTGGGGATAATGAAGAAACCCTAACAGCTGGATGAAAATGACCAGAAAATAGCAATGAGGGACACAAATGGCCCAAATTGAACTACACAGTAGAGAGGGTCAAAATAAAACACACAATCAGCTGAGGAAAGAAGAAAAAAAAAAAACACACATTCAACACAGGATCATTTTGAATCAACACATCAACAGCGGATCAGACAAGATGAGAAACCAACAAATAGCAAACCCTAGCTAAGCACATGATGAAGAACAAAACCAACAATTTAAAATAGCTCAAAACCGAAACAAAAACTTCCATAAGCTAGGCATGGACAAAGAGTAATAGTTGAGCTAAATACCCATCTCAAAATCACAATCAAATGCGAACAATCCAGAGGGAAAACCACAACAACAAGTAGAATAGAGTTCAAGACAGAAAAATTATACCTGTTACTCGATGATTTTGAGCTGAATAGAGGCAAAAATGGAGATCGAAAATGGAGGCACGGTGTGAATGGGTAAGAGCAGATGAGAGAGACAATGAACCGTCACAAAAAGATCGAGGGAAAACAAAAAAGTTTAAAAACGGTCCCTATATTTCCAAAACACGCGTTTTTCGTGACTGAAATGAGTCGCCAAAAAGTCGCCATATCAAGCCACCAAAACACTCAAGGACAAAAGTTTGAAAATTTTTCTAAGTATTTTTCGTGACTGGAAGGTCTATCCGTGAGTGAGTCGCGAGCTGAGCCGCGAAAATCTCTGAGTAACCCTCGCGACTGGACCTTCCACTCGCAAACAAGTCGCCAAAAATGACCCGCGAAGACGCGACTGAGACACGCGACTTGACATACCCGCGACTGAGCCGCCAAAACAGGGTAAAACTAGATTTTTGGAATTTTCAGATTTTTCAAACAAAATACTTTCCAAAAACACCTAAAACACTCAAAAATCTTTTTGTGCTTGAATTAACAAAGATTGAGCATGTGAAAACACATTTCATCAAGTACAATCACACAAATGAATATGACATTTATTGAACATAAACTTGTGTGTTGTGTGTGGATATCAACAATGAGATTGTCCTTAGTCTAATGTGAAACTTCAATGATCAATTCAACCAAGGCATACACAATTAGCACTAGATCATGTGACCCATCTCAATTATAGAAATATGTATATATGACCTCCCACACAACTTGATAACATAACTTGGAGCTTTCCATTTGACTCCACTTTCAAACATAACATTTGATCATTTTGATTTTTTGAGACAATCATCTCTCATTGTGAGAGTGATATATGACATTTCACTTGAAAGAACAAGCTTTTGGCTTTTTGAATAAACATTCACTTTAGTATAAGGTCGCTTACCATTTTTCCTAGTTGAATACTAGAATGTGCGACAGGCTTTTGTAGCTCAATATCTCTTTTCATTTGGAGATTTACATTTTGTGAGCTCTTTTTAGCAAAACAAAAATAAAGAGTGGGAAGATATATAGACACAAGTCTATGCATGTCTCAAGATCAACAAAACCATTCACTAATCATTCATGACAAGTTTAAAGATCTATTTACAACAATCACATAGATTTCAAGATTTCTCCCACAGAGATATGAGTGCAAAGAAACAAGTAATGCTCGAAAATGCACAAAGCCATAAGCACAAAGGTACAAGGCAAAACAAGTTTTGAGACAAAAACACAACAATGTCAATCAAACTTTTTGATTTTCTAATTTTTATGTGATTTTTGGATTTTTGACATAAAAGAAGAAAAAGATTGAACAAACATAGAAAGAAGCAACAGTATTCACAAATGGACAAACAAACAATAAACATGTTGCACAAAGAGCTAACAAAGAAGTGTGTGCCCCAACACAAACAAACTTATCATATTATAAATATGTGAAGCACACAACACACAAGAGAGTCAAGGAATTGTACCAACACCAATGGTCTTACGGAATGATTCAAACCGTGGACCATCGAGAGGCTTGGTGAAGATGTCCGCCTTTTGATTGTCGGTGTGTATGAACTCAAGACACACAACTCTTTCCTCTACCAGATCCCGAATAAAATGGTAACGTATCTCTATGTGTTTAGATTTTGGAATGCTGGACAGGATTCTTGGAAAGATTGATGGCACTGGTGTTGTCACAGAAGACACATCGTTTCTTGAGGAATTCCATAGTCATGAAGTAATTTCTTCATCCAAAGAAGCTGAGTGCAGCAACTTCCAGCAACGATGTATTCTGCTTCAGCAGTAGATAGAGACACGGAATTTTGTTTCTTACTCATCCACGAGACAAGATTGTTACCAAGGTAGAAACAGCCGCCTGAAGTACTTTTCTGATCGTCTACACTGCCAGCCCAGTCAGCATCTGAATACCCAGCAAGACAAGCATTTGAGTCTTTTGAATACCACAGACCATAGTTTGAAGTACCATTCACATATCGAATGATTTGCTTAGCAGCAGTCAGGTGAGATTCCTTCGAATTAGCTTGGTATCTGGCACAAACGCCAACACTAAATGCAATGTCCGGTTTGCTGGCTGTAAACTAGAGCAAACTCCCTATGATGCTCCTATATAATGTAGGACTTACTTCTACTCTAGAGGAATCAACATTCAGTTTAGTGGATGAGTTCATAGGAGTGGAGGCATGTTTTTTGGAGTCTAGTCCAAACTTCTTGACAATGTTTCTGGCATACTTCTCTTGAGATACAAATATACCCTCCTTCTGTTGTTTGACTTGAAGACCCAAGAAAAATGTGAGTTCCCCCACCATACTCATCTCAAATTCCTTCTTCATCTCCTCAGAAAATTCAGTAGCATGATCTTCGATGGTTGCCCTAAACACTATGTCATCAACATAAACTTGTGCCACAAGGAGATAATCTTCATCATTTTTGACAAACAGAGTTCGGTCGGCATACCCTCTTTTGAAACCTCTATCTAGAAGGTAATGTGTAAGACGATCGTACCAGGCTCTAGGCGCTTGTTTTAAGCCATAAAGGGCTTTCTTCAATCTTAATACATGATCTGGAAAGTGAGGATCCTCAAATCTTTTTGGTTGCTCAACAAACACTTCTTCATTTAGATATCCATTCAGAAATGCGCACTTTACATCCATTTGATAGAGTTTGAAATTCAAAGTGCATGCAATGGACATGAGGATTCGAATGGATTCGAGTCTTGCCACAGGAGCGAAAGATTCATCAAAATCTACTCCTTCTACTTGAGTGTATCCTTGAGCTACTAACCGAGATTTGTTTCGAATTATCTCTCCATCTTCATCAATTTTGTTTTTAAAAATCCATTTCGTGCCTATAACATGAACGTTTTCAGGCCTTGGAGCAAGTTCCCACACATCATTACTCACAAACTGATTCAGCTCTTCATGCATTGACTCAACCCAATTCTCATCTTGAAGAGCCTCTTCAACCCTTTTTGGTTCAAACTGTGTAAGATAGCAGTGATATGTTACATGATTGGCTAACAGAATGTTTCCTTTTCTGAGGCGAAGACCTTCATCTAGAGATCCTATGATGTTGCTTTCCGGATGGTTCTTAATAACTCTTGAAGATGGCCTTTTTGATGTGGAGACTTCATCACTTCGAAAGATAGGAGGATGAACTTCCGGAGGAGTAAGAGGACTTGATGTTCTAGACATCGATCTCGTTTCCATTCTTGAGTTGATAGGAGTCGATTCTACTTCTGGTATAGGTTTTTCACCTTCTATATCCAAAGCTTCTACCTCAACATCGGGCTCTTTGGTGCTCGTCCCTTCTGCATCATCAATCATCTCCACCTTAGATAAGGCATCATCAATCTTGACATTTATGGACTCCATCACAGTCTTTGTTCTCTTGTTAAACACTCTATACGCTCGATTCGTAGTAGAGTACCCAAGAAAAATACCCTCATCACTTCTCGCATCAAACTTCCCAAGATTCTCCCGATCATTTAGGATATAACATTTACTTCCAAACACCCGGAAATACTTCACTCTAGGCTTCTTCCCATTCCAAATCTCATAGGCGGTCTTCTTTGTACCAACTCGGAAGAAAATTCTATTGCCAATGTGACACGAGGTGTTAACAGCTTCTCCCCAAAATTTTTGAGGTATTTTCTTGTTAAGCAACATGAATCTTGCCATCTCCTGAATCACACGATTTTTTCTCTCTACCACTCCATTTTGTTGTGGAGTTTTGGGGGCTGAAAATTCTCTTTTGATTCCATTCTTCTTACAGAAGGACTCGAATCTTGCATTCTCAAATTCCCTCCCATGATCACTTCTAATTTTGGCAATAGGGACCCCTTTTTCGTTTTGTAGTTTCTTACACAAAATCTCCAACCTCTCACATGCTTTTGATTTTTCTCTAAGGAATTCAACCCACGTGTATCTTGAGTAGTCATCCACAATGACCATAATGTATCTCTTCCCCCCTAGGCTTTCAGTTCTGGTAGGCCCCATTAGATCAACATGAAGTAACTCCAAACACCGAGAAGTGGCAATCACATTCACCTTGTGATGATTTGCCTTAGTTTGCTTCCCCATTTGACATGCACCACAAACGGTCTTCTTCACCTTTCCAAACTTAGGAAGTCCCTTAACTGCTTCAAGTTTGGACACTTTTGCTACTTGTTTGAAGTTGGCATGCCCAAATCTGTGATGCCACAGCTCCAACATATCCACACGAGCACTTCTACATGATATGGGTGCCGTGGGAACTATTCTATAACAGTTATCTGTAGTCCGATTTCCCTCCAAAACCTGAATCCCCTCTTCATTGATGATCAAGCATCCCTTCTTAGAGAATTGTACCAGGAAATCATCATCACAAATTTGAGTGATGCTCAGCAGATTTGCCTTCATCCCTTTTATGTACAGCACATCTTTCAACAGCGGTAAACCAGGTATCTCAATGGTTCCTTTGCCTAGGATTTGAGCATGACTTCCATCACCAAAGGTCACATAGTCACCAACCTTTTCTTTGAGTGTCTTAAACAGTGACTTATCCCCTGTCATATGGCGAGAACACCCACTGTCAAGATACCACAAACATGCATTAAACACCTTCAATGAGGTATGCACAAATAGGTTCACATGTGACAAACATTCTTGACCTTCAAACACAAACTCATCATCAGTTTTCATGCTTCTTTCAGATTGACTTTTCATTTTCAGACTCTCAATCATCTCACACAACATTCTATTCTTTCTTTTATATTTCTTAATCAATGATTTAGGTTCAGATATGCTACTGTGTAAGACATGATTCTGATTTTCAAGATATTCCAGCATGTGAACAAATACTCTAGCATGTTTCTTAGTTTTTAACAACTCTATGAGATCATTAGTAAAACACCCTTCAGACATATGCATAGAGTCATTTTCACAAATACTTAAGCTACAATTCAGCATGGTATTTTCCAAAACAACTACCATAACACAGGGGTCTAGGATCATACTTAGGTAATAAAACCACAACAAGTGTACCTGCTCTGATACCAATTGAAAGTTCAAAAACGTGTATAAACACCTTTGAACGTTTAGACCCCCAAATTACAACTTAACCAATTCAAGCAATATGTCAAACAACTAGTGTGTGGAAACTTAACATAAGCTATAATATAGAATTGGTAAAAACTATCTAAGCCAAAATAAAACACAATCCACAGCAGATAATAAAAAGGCAAAGATAGAGAGGAAGGAAGATGCAAACACAAAGACAACACGCGATGTGTTATCGAAGAGGAAACCGAAGCCCTCGGCATAAAATCTCTCTGCCGCCCTCCAAGCGGTAAACAATCCACTAGAAAATACAGTTGAGATACATGGACAGCAATAGACCCTCCAAGCCTAATCTACCCAATGCACCTAAGCCCTCCAAGCTTCTTGCTCCAACGAGGTTGCGCCGAACCTTTTTCTTTTCTAGCTTCCCGGATTCCGCTACTAGACCGTAGCTTCAACCAATGAAGATTGGTTCCTTCCTAACTGCTTCCCAGAAATCCAAACAGCTGTCTCACAGTGATGATGATGGTGAGAACCAGGTTTGGTATAATGCCTCTCAAAGATTTGACAATGGAGAGGAAGAGAGTTGAGGAATTTGAAGAGACTCTAATGTATAGATTGTGGGTGAATCAATCTTGTTTTTCTTTAGGGTTTCTCTCTCAAAATTCTCTCTGGAAGCTCTCTTACAATTGTGGGTAAAAGGGGTATTTATACTGTAGTGGGAGAGGAATGTGAAACGTCAGGTTTTACAAAACAGGGGTGGCTCGCGGCAGGTGACTCGCGGCTGCAAGCCGCCAGACGCAGCACACGTGCCAAGCATGCTGGAAGGTGAATAGTCATGCAAGCTGGAGCACTACAGGACAAAACAGGACAACTGGCCATACGGTTATCTCGCGACTGGATCTCGCGACTTAGTCAAGCCGTGAGGCCAAGCCGCGAGTCTCTGTTTTCTTGCACACTCTTGAGCAATCTTCACTCTATCTCACTCACTACCCTTACATCAAACCCACCTAAATACAGGGTTACTAATTGCTAAATTACAAGCAAATTTGGCACAGAATAAAGCCAATTAGATGGTTGAATAAATTCAACCTTACAAAGTCTTTTTGGTAGTGCTATCTTAACAAAGTTATGGAGATTCAAACCATCTCTAAACATATCATTAGTGGGCCTCCTTCCAGTGAACATTTCCAATACAAGGAATCCAAAACTATATACATCCCCTTCAGCTGATGCCTCACCACCAATGCCATACTCTACAACTCATAAAATGTAAGAAAATTTAGCAATTCTATATATATAGTGAAAATATGGATTACAAAATGCAAAGTCAAGAACATAGAACAAATCTATATTAAAAGATAATATGACAAATGTTACTACTTCTAAAATGGAAGGAAGTTATTCGTAGCTTTACCAAAAATTACTTCTTTTTTTTCCTTGCTGCTTCATTTTGATTTAGGAAATATATGCGTAGAAAGAAGATACGAAGCTTAGTCAAAGGATTGCAAATTGAAAAGTCCATCAGCAAATCAACTTAGGCGTTTCTCAAAGTTTAAGTCATATTTAAATCTTATTTTTACTTCAAAATTTTCAATTTTATGAAAAATATCAAATTAATTATGTGCTTGTGTGTTTATCCACGTGAATATGTGTTCTAAGAGACCTAGAAATACTAAGCAAGAGAGTTTTTGTTTAAATGGTACGAGTATATTGGAAAGACTATATGCTTGAAAATTCATGGAGTTAAATCCTATCTTTTGATAAAGTGACCAAAAACAAAAGCAGTATGTTTGAACAGTTATGAATTTAAAACTAAAGAAAAAAAATTAATACCTGGAGCAGTGTAGCTGATAGATCCTTTTAACTCGATTGTACTTGTATGCTTTTGGGAAGAATCATTAGTAGTTGTGAGGAGCCTTGCTAAACCAAAATCACTTACATGAGCAATCATCTCATTATCAAGAAGAATATTACTTGGCTTTAAATCACAATGAATGATTTTTGGCTCACAATGATTGTGAAGATAACTTAATGCAGAAGCCACATCCATTGCAATAGCAAGTCTTTGAAGAAAGCTCAAATTTTTTTATTGATTTTCACTATCTACCATTGGATGTAGCCACATATCTAAGCTCCCATTTGTCATGAATTCAAACACTAGAGCTTTGAATTCGTCACCATTATAATTTATAATGGAGCAACATGTTAAGATCTTTACAAGATTTCGGTGCCGAACATTTCTTAACACATTGCATTTTGCTATAAAACTCTTGAGAGCTCCTTTCTTTTGAAGGTTTAGAACCTTCACAGCCACTAATCTTTCATCTTACTCAAGAACTCCTCTATAAACTACTCCAAAACTACCAGATCCAATCAAATTGTTGAGAGAAAATCCATTAGTCACTTGATGGAGCATTTTGTACGAAATTGTAGGAAGGAGATCAATATTTGAGACCATAGACGATGGTTTCTTTTTTGATTTTTTCCTCCAATAAAGAACAAGAAAGGATGAAACTAGAAGAATACATGTAACAACACAAACAATTGTGATTGTTAATCTAGAAGCAAGGGACTTTCTTGATCTCATAGCTTTCCCTGTATTTTATGTGGGATTTCATTGCATGGGTTGTGTGTGAGAGAGAGTGTGAAGACTTAAGCTTGCATTGAAGAAAGAGTGGTTTTTGCAGGTATCTCGCGAGTAAACTTCCCCTGAAATAAGCCATGTGAAGAGCACATGACTAGAATACGAAGAGTCATGACAATCTGGTGACAGCTGGTTTTCGCGAGTATTTAGCGTGTAAGGCCTTCCCGCGAAATACCCCTGAAACACTCAGTTTTGCTATTTTGGCTTATTTGCTCCACTATGTCTTCACTCACACTATATATACTCACATTACCCACATATTGTTGAAGAGTGCTTTTCAGAGAGAAAACCCTAGCAAACACACTTGAAAGTTAGAGATTGTTATATCCACAATCATCTACATAATTCTTTGTGGTTTTCCTCATACTCCTATCTCTCCATATCCATATCCTTGAGAGGTTGATAGCCCAAACACTTACCACACCCAATTTGAGTGTCAAGTGAGGTTTTGGTGCTGCTGGAAAGTATTGGAAGAAGCCAAGCTTTGGTGGATGCAATCGGGCGCATTGCGGGATTCGGAAAGCTAGACCAGACACAGTTCCAAGAAGCCTTGTTGGAGTAGGAGCTTAGAGGGCTTAGGTGCACTAGGTAGATTAGGTTCGGAGGGTCTCTTGCTATTCATGTATCCCAACTTATTGTTTAGTGGATCGATTTATCGCTTGGAGGGCGGTGGAGAGGTTTTTTACCGAGTTCTTCAATTTTCTTTTCGATAACACATCGGCGTGTTATCTTGTGTTTGCATCTTTCATTCCTTACTCTTATGCTTTACTTTTATTGTTTGTTGTTCATGTTTATGCACTAGAGTAGTCATCGGTTTATTGTGCCTCATTTACTCTTGTTCTGCACTTAGATAAGTTAGAGTAAAAGCAATCTAGCCGTAATCTTTTAATTGAGGGTCTAAATAAGCTCTTTTTTTTTTTTTTTTTTTTTTTTTTTTGAGAAAGGTCTAAATAAGCTCTTGTGTTTACACACAAATCCAAACTTTCATAGTGGTAAAATTGTACACTTTAATTTAAAATGATGACATATACAAACATTTTCCTGCCATGGTTAATGGTCAAGGAAGTGAAATTTTGGTTGCTCTAGACTCTTGTAGTGCATTAATGTTATTTGTCAAATGCTTCCAAAAATGTAAAAATACGTGGCTATCTGTTTTTCTATGTCAGTAAAATGTGAGTAATTAGTGCAGCCACTACCAACCTTAACAATGTTTTTCAATTTGTTTATTTATTTATTTATTTGTTTATTAGGGAATGCAAACGAGTGCCCTTAGGACACTTGTTAAGAATCTAATTAAAGAAAATTTTTATGAGAAAAGAAAAAAAGTAATTAATGTTTTGACAGCTTTTTTCATTTCCTATAAAAGTGATGTCAAAACTTTCTTTAACTGGATTCTTAACCAGTAATCCTAAGAACACTCGTTAGCATGATCCTTATTTATTATTAGCATTGGTGGGTTTGGTAAAAACTGTTTAAAGGGTACATTGATAGTACCGTCTAGGCGACTAGGCCATTAATTAACTCACTCTTCCATGCGTAAAAGATAAAAGGAAAAAAGTATTCAATCACTCTCCTCTTCTTACCTTCCTTTCTTTCGTTTTGTTATTATTCACTTATATTAATTAACTTTGGTATATATTGCAGTGTTTTTAGAGAAATCTTTATGTCTCTATTCGATTAGAGTAACCGAACTTGATGTACTTAAACACAGTAAGGTGACGAATTCTCACATTCATAGACATAAACTTTATGTCTCTATTCGAATAAATAAACCATCACATACAGTTGAAATTAGTAATGTGTATCACATAACACCATATGTTTTTCCTCCCTTGAGGTTGAGGAAATGGAATGCATATAAACCCTGTTACTGATGATTGCAAAGCATTATGTTAAATGAAAAGGGAAATATAACTTGCTATAGACCTGTTACTGATGGTTGCACTAGTGTTCCGTTATTTGTTTTTAGTGGACACAACTGAGGGGGATGTGTAATTTTAGTGGGCATCCTTCTTGTAAATATTTCCAACATAATTAAAAAGATTATTTATGTATAATTTTAGTCACATGATCTTTCTTAATGAGTCACGTAACTTATTTAAACTTAAATAATACACATGAATGCTCATATAATTTGTTAAGTAATGAGTTGAAAAAGATAACTCCAAACATGTTTATAGCTAAACTTTGTATCTTTAATAAGTGTTTATTTTTGTGTTTGTAAGACCCAAGTTTGGGTTCAAGAACAAGTCCAAATTGACCTATTCTTTTTCCTCTAAACCACACTCATTCAATTACTCATTAAAAAATAAATGGGCTTGGGCCATATATGAAATAAAATGCTTTAAAATATAGATATTAGGCCCAGAAAAAATTTGGGTTTTACTTTATATGAGTTAGTAGGATATTCGCAAAATAGCCATCAACAATGTTAACATTCTATCTAATCTAACCTAGTGTGCATTTGGCATTGACTTAAAAGACCAACTTTTTTTTACTATTTAGATTTTTTTTTGTACTATTCATGGGTCCTATTGCACTTTTTTATACTATTAATAGGTCTCACTATACTATTTCAACTATCTTGTAGCTTTATCTATAGTACTTTCAGTAAAACAGCTAAATCAGTTGTTCTTAAACGAATTCCTAATACACTAATTTTTGAAGTTGAGAGAAACTTTGTGAAGAGAGAATGTGAGCTGCATAGCACGTGGACAACAATCATTCATGTATTTTATTTTTTTTAATAATTTGATAATTATAATGTATGAGGAGAAAATTGAATTTTGAATGTCTTCATTGAACACACTAAAATGTGTCAATTGAGTTACAACACTCTTAGCCATTTGTATAATGATTTTCAACTATTAATTGTAATGACTTAATACAGGTGAATGTTTTCCTTTTCCAAATAATTTGTAGTTTTATTTTTGATACAAATGATTTATTAAATAATTTGTCGTTTGTGTGGAGGTATTTTGAACCTTCTTATTCAATTTCTTTACTTTCTTTCATAAGATATGTTACTTATATTTGGATTTAAGCTTTAAAAGAACCCAAAATAAAAAGCTATTAGATATAGAAAATTTTAATCATAATTATAATTACAATAAATTATAACTAGATGCAATAGTGCAGAAAACTATGAGCTTTCAAAAACTTATGTGACAATATTAGGAAAAAAAAAATTTCTTGAGAGTTCATGACTACAGTGATAATCATAATCATATTAGAACCATATTACTCAATACTTGATTTTAATTTAAACTAGCATTTAACTTGTGCAATGCACGGGGTCATTTTACATATTAAAAAATAATCAACTTAATATAACAATACAATATATTATAAAGTACATTATAATTCGTCTGGGCAATGTACTTTAATTTAACTAATTGCTGAAATAAACTAGCATTAGACTTTAAACCCTAAACCTTAACATTCTATCTAATCTAACCTAAAACACTAATTTTTGAAGTTAAGAGAAACTTTGTGAAGAGAGCATGTGAGCTGCATAGCGTGTGGACAACAATATATACCAAAGATTGCATATTATATATATATATATATATATATATATATATATATTTATTTATTTATTTATTTATTTATTTATGAGAGCATTATTTTTTTTTTAGATTGCATTTATTATTAGGGAAATGCTAACGAGTTCCCTTAGGACACTGGTTAAGAATCCAATTAAAGAAAGTTTTTATAGGGGGAAAAAAAACAATTAATGTTTTGACAGCTTTTTTCATTTACCATAAAAGTGATGTCAAAACTTTCTTTAACTGAATTCTTAACGAGTGCCCTAACGAGTGTCAAATTGGCGAAGAGCACTCGTTAGCATAACCCTTATTATTATTATAATTTAGGGATGGCAATTTTTCCCCGCCCCGCTTGACCCGCCCCTCCCCGCTTCGCCCCGTGCAGGTTTTCCCCGCCCCACAAAGGGGGTGGGGCGGGGATGGGGCGAGATTTTAGACCCGCACCACGGGGTGGGGCGGGGATGAGTTTACACTTTTTAGACCCACCCCGCCCTGCCCTGCCCCATCCCCGCCCCGCCCCGCCCCGCCCCGCCCCGCCCCGCCCTGCCCCGCATTAATAAGGGTTAAATTATAATTTTATCGTACCATAGATGGAATTGAAAATAAATTTCAATATATCCTGGGTGATTATGATGATAGAAAGTGGTGTCACAATGATGGAAGAAAGTGAAGATTCTTTTTGAAGAACTAGGCAATTTTTATTTTGTTATGTATTAGGAGTTTGGATTATTTTATTGTGTCATACTATGAGATTTTTGTTGTGATATTGTCTTGTTAAACATTTAAATAATATTATTTAGTTTTTGCTAAAAATTAGTTTGATTTGATAGGATAAATTTATTTATAATTTCAAGTATATTTTTATTATTGAAACATGTAATTTTATTTGAAAAAATGGTAATAGTTGTAGGGAAAATTAACAAGAAATAAAGTTTTACGGTGTAGGACGGGGCTTCGCGGGGCCTTAAGGGGTGGGGCTTCGCGGGTCTTCACGGGGCCTTAAGGGGCGGGGATGGGGCAAGAAATTTTCCCCGTCATGTGGGGCGGGGCGGGGATGGGGTAAGAAAAATCCATGCGGGGCGGGCCGGGGGTGAAGATTTCATCCTTCGACCTCGCCCCATTGCCATCTCTATTATAATTTCATTGAATTTAACTGAAAAAGTAACGAATTGAAGATATTTGCTCATTTACCAAATATAGAAGAAAAAATTGGTTGGTTTTAAAGATAATGGGGGGAAATTAATGAATTACCCTTGCGGGGTTGCCTACTCTGTAAGAGGCTCTTTTAGGGTCAGTTTCCAAAATATTAAATATGGATTTGTATGAATATCGAATTAAACATTTTTTGTGCCAAGCCCAATAGATAGCCTCCTTTTGGTTTGGACAAGCTTGCAGTAGGTCGTATCTTGACTCATTGATACAACTACGGCATTCACTGGGCGAAGCGTCTCCAGTACAAAGTGCAATCGCGTATACTTTGTCCGGAGATTCACCAGCAGAGAAATTGTAAAACCCATAATCGATTTTGGTGTTTTTAATAATGGAGGTCAGCAGGCCAATCGAGGTTGGCCCTGTAGGTACTGTTACTGGTGTAGTTACCAGTGTCATAACAGATAATATGGGCAGCCGTGGGAATAACAAAATGAATGAGAGCAAAATAGAAGAAAATTTGTAGTTTGGAACAGCCCATTTTCATTGTTCCTCTGCAGTTGTAGGTTTGAAGAATTTTAGTATAGCCAATATATATCGTTCCTGTTCTAAACTTTAATATGCATATATCTACACTATACATTGACTAATGCGTTGGAAACTTCAATTCCATGCTTTGGACCACATATTACACGGTCGATGCGGTTTTTTTTTTCTTTTTGGGTGAGAAATCCATCGTTTTATTAATCAAATTACTAAAAATAGATTTAAAAAAAATGCTTATTTCCCCCTTTAAGCTTAATTTATTTGCTAAAGAAACCAATATAGACAAACCCTTTTTCTTAAAAAAAATTATTTAAAAAAAAAAAAATTTCAATGAATCTAAAGACGGAAAGCCCAAAAACTACCATCCAAAATAAGAAAAAGAAACCCGTATCTGATTCTGACCAAACTTTTCTTTTCTTCCCTCACATTCCCCCACCGTAGCTGTGTTTTTGAAGTGTTGAAGGGAGAAGCAAGGAGCTCTCCTGAACTGGCTGTGAGGTTCTCCAGGTGCCAAATTTCTTCTTTCATTTCCTTTTGTTTGGATGCTTAGAAAATGAGGAAGATTAGTGATAAGGGTAAAATTGTGAATGTGAATATTCATGAATATAGTATCATGAAGCGACGTTCAAAATAGACCCGTCGGCCTCACTTGTCATAAATGGAAAGCTGACACTACTAAGCTGAAGGGAGTAGGCGAAGCTGACGACCCTAACGAGGCTGACGACCTCGACGAGGGAGTTGGCGAAGCTGACGACCCCGACGAGGGGGTAGGCGAAGCTGACGACCCTGACGAGGCTGACGACCTCGACGAGGAAGTAGGCGAAGCTGACGACCCCGACGAGGGGGTAGGCGAAGTTGACGACCCTGACGAGGCTGACGACCTCGACGAGGGAGTAGGCGAAGCTGACAACCCCGTCGAGGGGGTAGGCGAAGCTGACAACCCTGACGAAGCTGACGACCCTAACAAGGGAGTAGACGAAGCTGACGACCCTGACAAAGCTGACGACCTCGACGAGGGGGTAGGCGAAGCTGACGACCCTGACGAAGCTGACGACCTCGACGAGGGAGTAGGCAAAGCTGACGACCCCGACGAGGGGGTAGGCGAAGCTGACGACCCTGACGAAGCTGACAACCCTAACAAGGGAGTAGACGAAGCTGACGACCCTAACGAGGCTGACGACCCCGATGAGGGAATAGGCGAAGCTGACGACCCTAACGAGGCTGACGACCTCGACGAGGGAGTAGGCGAAGCTGAAGGCAGTAAACTAAAGGCAGTAAGCTGAAGAGAGTAGGCTGAAGAGAGTAAGCTGAAGATAGTAAGCTGAAGATAGTAAGCTGAAGGCAGTAAGCTGAAGGCAGTAAACTGAAGGCAGTAAGCTGAAGGCAGTAAGATGAAGCTGAAGAGAGTAAGCTGAAGATAGTAAGCTGAAGGCAGTAAGCTGAAGGCTGTAAGCTGAAGAGAGTAAACTGAAGAGAGTAAGCTGAAGGCAATAAGCTGAAGAGAGTAGGCTGAAGAGAGTAAGCTGAAGGTAGTAAGCTAAAGGCCGTAAACTGAAGAGAGTAAGCTGAAGGCAGTAAGATGAAGCTGACGGTCCCGACATAACCTTGACTTGGCTTCCACGCATGGGTATATAAGGAAATACCTTGCACATCACGCTCAGTGTTAAACTCCTACAAGGAAAGGATTCCGCAAAATACGCTCATAAAGACTCCTATAAGGAAAAGACTTCTACAGCAAGAAAAAGAGGTCAATCCTCTACTATTATAAAAGCCCCAATATCTTCACTAGCTAAGGTACGCATAATTTACCCTCTCTAACACTTTAGAGTTGTGAGAAGTTCTAACTTGACCTTCGGAGGGTATTTGGCCGGCACCACACCGGTGCTCTCTACGAGGTCTTCTCTTTTTGTGTTGTGCAGGCATTGTTTCGAGCACGTGAGTGTCGTGTAGCTCACTGACGATTTTTCGGCATCATCAGTTGGCGCCGTCTGTGGGAACGAAGCATACTTTAGCCTATCGCTTCCCGGACAAAGAGTTGCATGATACTTACTCACTCGATGGCAACTACCAACAACGTTCAGGGAGAGGAGCTGCGACCCACTACCCTGGAGAGGCAGGTCCAAACCCTCATGACAACAGTGGAACGTCTCACCAAACAGAATCAGGACCTTGAAGAACAGCTACGGCAAAAGAACGCCGCTATGGGTACCCAAGGGGAAAATCAAGAAGGTACCAGTGCCGAGCGAAGAGACCAAAAGGGGCCGGAAGGTAGTAATGCCCCAAGCAGACCCAAGCGACAAGATATGAGCTATCCATCCGTCACTGATATGGCTCAACCCCACATTGTCGCGGAGATGCAGGCGATGAAGGAACAGATGGATGTCATGATGAACGCCCTCAAAGGACGGGTGTCCAGCGACCTTGATGATCTGGTCCACCGAACCGACTCGCCGTTCACCGCGTCCGTTAACTCCTTCCCCCTTCCACCAAAGTTCCGTATGCCGCAAGTGGAAAACTACGACGGAAACAAAGACCCTCTAGATCATTTGGAGTCCTTCAAGACCTTGATGCACCTTCAGGGGGTACCCGACGAGATCATATGCAGAGCTTTCCCCACCACGCTGAAGGGTCCCGCAAGGATATGGTTTAGCAGGCTGACGCCTAACTCCATCAGTACTTTCAAGGAGCTAAGCGCCCAGTTTGCTTCGCACTTCATCGGAGGACACAGGTATAAGAAGTCTACAGCATGCTTGATAAGCATCAAGCAACGGGAAGATGAGACGCTAAGGTCTTACATAACACGCTTTAACAAAGAGGCGCTTTCAATTGATGAAGCTAACGACAAGATACTTGTAGCCGCTTTCACAAATGGGCTGCGGAAGAGTAAGTTCCTATTTTCACTATATAAGAATGACCCGAAGACTATGTCGGACGTGCTTTACAGGGCAACCAAGTACATGAATGCTGAGGACGCGCTTCTGGCTCGAGAGAAGAGAGAAAGGCAAGAGGATACGCAACAGGACAGAGGGCAGAAGATGGCAAGAACTGGAGACGTTGAACGGACAGAAGCTACACCGCCCGTGGAACACCAAGCACCTACGGAAGTACTACCAGTAAAAAGGATGGCATGAAGAGCAGCACCCCTTTATTTCTAGTTTACCTTAGTGAATTTTAGCTATACTCCTCAGTTTTTCTATTTACTTTAGTTTTTGCTACAATAACTCTTTTTAAAGCCCAAAGGGCAGGTCTTCGTTTTCTTTTTAAGAACTACTTTTTCTATGAATGCATGGTTTATTTTAATAAGAGGAGTTTATTCACGCATGGCCAAAGTCGCCTATGGGTGGACGGTCACTACGCTAAGTTACCTACGGGTAGACGCATGGCCAAAGTCGCCTACAGGTGGACGGTCACTACGCTAAGTTACCTACGGGTAGACGCATGGCCAACGCCTACGGGTGGACGGTCACTACGCTAAGTTACCTACGGGTAGACGCATGGCCAAAGTCACCTACGGGTGGACGGTCACTACGCTAAGTCACCTACGGGTAGACACGTGACCGAAGTTGACTATGGGTGGATGATCACCATACTAAGTCGCCTACAAGTAGACGACCAAAAAGGTAACGAGGCTCCAAAATTTAGTCACCTCAATTAGTCCACGACCCCAAGTGGACAACTCACAAGGTGACGAGGTACCAACACTTAGTCACCTCAACAAGTCCACAAAGTGGAGGAATCCAAGTCTACAAAATAGACGACCCTAATATGCAGTCCATTAAGTGGACAACCTCATCTCAAGAGGATGAAATATTATCAAGTCCATAAAATGGACAAGCTTATTAAGTCCACAAGATGGACGATTTCATCCTAGGAGGATGAAAAAATTATGAAGTCCATAAAATGGACACAAAGTGGACAAACATGTCTTATTAAGTCCACAAGCTGGACGACCTTATTAAGTCCACAAGCTGGACGACCCTACTAAATCCACAAAGCAGACGACATTGCTAAGTCCAAAGTGGACGACCCAATCCTAAGAGAATGAAAAATTATTAAGTCCACAAGTGGACGAGTTTATCATTAAGCCTACAGATTGGACGAGTCACTTAGTAATACCCACGAAATGGACGATTGCGCCAAGTCCCCAAAGCGGACGAGCCCATAAAGTTGACGAGTTCGTCCACTAAAGGATATGACTAAGACGATGGTTTTAACATAAAAGACAACGAGATGAACAAGTCTACTAAAGAGACGAGTTGGAATTATCCAAATGAAAAGAACTTAAACTCCATGAACCTGTCAGTTTAAGCTGACGAGATCATGGAGTGGGGGGCAGCTGATAAGGGTAAAATTGTGAATGTGAATATTCATGAATATAGTATCATGAAGCGACGTTCAAAATAGACCCGTCGGCCTCACTTGTCATAAATGGAAAGCTGACACTACTAAGCTGAAGGGAGTAGGCGAAGCTGACGACCCTAACGAGGCTGACGACCTCGACGAGGGAGTTGGCGAAGCTGACGACCCCGACGAGGGGGTAGGCGAAGCTGACGACCCTGACGAGGCTGACGACCTCGACGAGGGAGTAGGCGAAGCTGACGACCCCGACGAGGGGGTAGGCGAAGTTGACGACCCTGACGAGGCTGACGACCTCGACGAGGGAGTAGGCGAAGCTGACAACCCCGTCG
Organism: Quercus lobata; assembly: GCF_001633185.2. Classification (NCBI taxonomy): domain Eukaryota; kingdom Viridiplantae; phylum Streptophyta; class Magnoliopsida; order Fagales; family Fagaceae; genus Quercus; species Quercus lobata. The sequence continues at coordinate 88,623,873 of NC_044907.1, read as the reverse complement.
AGGGGGTAGGCGAAGCTAACGACCCTGACGAAGCTGACGACCCTAACAAGGGAGTAGACGAAGCTGACGACCCTGACAAAGCTGACGACCTCGACGAGGGGGTAGGCGAAACTGACAACCCTGACGAAGCTGACGACCTCGACGAGGGAGTAGGCGAAGCTGACGACCCCGACGAGGGGGTAGGCGAAGCTGACGACCCTGACGAAGCTGACAACCCTAACAAGGGAGTAGACGAAGCTGACGACCCTAACGAGGCTGACGACCCCGATGAGGGAATAGGCGAAGCTGACGACCCTAACGAGGCTGACGACCTCGACGAGGGAGTAGGCGAAGCTGAAGGCAGTAAACTGAAGGCAGTAAGCTGAAGAGAGTAGGCTGAAGAGAGTAAGCTGAAGATAGTAAGCTGAAGATAGTAAGCTGAAGGCAGTAAGCTGAAGGCAGTAAACTGAAGGCAGTAAGCTGAAGGCAGTAAGATGAAGCTGAAGAGAGTAAGCTGAAGATAGTAAGCTGAAGGCAGTAAGTTGAAGGCTGTAAGCTGAAGAGAGTAAACTGAAGAGAGTAAGCTGAAGGCAATAAGCTGAAGAGAGTAGGCTGAAGAGAGTAAGCTGAAGGTAGTAAGCTAAAGGCCGTAAACTGAAGAGAGTAAGCTGAAGGCAGTAAGATGAAGCTGACGGTCCCGACATAACCTTGACTTGGCTTCCACGCATGGGTATATAAGGAAATACCTTGCACATCACGCTCAGTGTTAAACTCCTACAAGGAAAGGATTCCGCAAAATACGCTCATAAAGACTCCTATAAGGAAAAGACTTCTACAGCAAGAAAAAGAGGTCAATCCTCTACTATTATAAAAGCCCCAATATCTTCACTAGCTAAGGTACGCATAATTTACCCTCTCTAACACTTTAGAGTTGTGAGAAGTTCTAACTTGACCTTCGGAGGGTATTTGGCCGGCACCACACCGGTGCTCTCTACGAGGTCTTCTCTTTTTGTGTTGTGCAGGCATTGTTTCGAGCACGTGAGTGTCGTGTAGCTCACTGACGATTTTTCGGCATCATCAATTAGCTACGAAAAAAAATTTACACAAAAAAGTTGGTAACTGGGTGTTTAAGAGTAAGGCCTTTTGATTAATGAATGAAACATAAAAACTCGAATTTCAATCCTAAAAGCCCAGTGAAGGTTTGTTAGGTTCATGTTTCGACTTAACTTCTCTGCTTCCAGAATTCTGTTAAGTTTAGACAATGGCGGTCTCTTTGCCTTCAGCTTTTCCTTATTGTGAGAAGCCAATTTATTGATCAAAGCAAGAATTTATTGAAATTCTTGCTTTGGTCATTATCGTTTATAGGAACTGGAAGATTTGCACTTGCTATTGGAATAGGAATTGCAACTGATTTAAGCCCTGTCGCGCGTTACGTGATAGTTTTTAATATGCAGAAGTATGGTCTGTAGACTGCAGGTTAGTGAATTTATCGTTGTAATATAATGGTCCCAATTTCAATAATTTCACATGCTAACAATGATAGTGTTCATTACACAATCCATATATTGGACAATGTTACATGTTGAAATGAAATGTTCAAAGTTTCTAATTTGCGTCTAGTAAATCATTTATTCAATATAGAAAGTGAAAGTTAGTCTCCAATTTTTTTATTTTATTTTTTTGATAGTTAAGATAGTCTCCAATTTTAGATTATCTATTATTCAACATACAAGTGGATCCTTTTAGCTTAGCCATCAACCTACTGCAATCCTCCTTTTTCCGGGCATGGGATTGGCTATGAAAATACATGAGGCCAACCTTGACTAGTCCGTTGAGTATGTATAGCCGAAGGTTTGATTGTTGTTGTTGTTATTCAACATACAAGTCCTCAATCTTAGCTTGTAAAGGTACTGCTGCTATATCTAATGAAATTTCCTGAAAGATTATGTTTAATTCTTTTTTAAAAAATTATTATGTTTAGTAAGATGGCCAAGGCCTTTAACAGCATTCTTGATTTCCTTTTTAACCAAATCCTAACCACTAATACGCCTCCTATAATAAACCATAGCCCCATTTATCATGCTGTAGTAATTGTGTCCTGTGTTCTTGTGGTATTAGAGGGTTCAATATCAGGGATGCAAGGGAAATATTTGTTGATTACTTAATAGGCTATCTATCAGTTAAATTTAATAACGTGCACAATTCTCCTCATGATTATAATTTTCAATTACATTAACAAGTCATTATCTAAGGTTCCTAACACAAATGCACTTACAAGAATAAAAATAATGGCTAACCTCTTTCATTGTCTTGGCAAGGACTTTCAAAACAATCTTGTAGGTGCTCTATAATAATTTTAACTGCCAGACACCTTTTGGGTAGTTTCTTATAAGAGATCAATGTCCAAACTATTTGGACTTTAAAAAAAAGAGGGAATAGTTCCTTTAGTAGTTATCAAATTTTGCTTTTCTTTTTCTCCCTTTCCTCCATTTCTTAGGGCATTCAGATGTTATAAATGAAAGTTCAAGGAATACTAAAATTTAGACCAAACTAGCAAGAAGAAGAAAAAGCTGAAAAGAGCTCCGGCCACATTTTTTTCTTCTTTGGGATTGGTGGCACATCGGTGCAATAATTTGCTTTTGGTTTGACAGCAATTAAAATGATAGGGAGGCTTTTGGAACTTTAAGCAACATTAGGGGATTGATTGCTCTGTTTTAAAATTTAGTGGGAGTGTGGGACAATGCAACTCAGTTGATATGGTAAATATTTGTAATTAGCCTTTTATTTACTATGAAAAATTGAAGTGTATTAATTTTTTAAGTTTCTTACTTTTCACTCTCATCTTTTTCCCCTCTTCCTTCCAGCAAAATACAATATCTCTGATTACTTTTCTTTCTTCTTATGCACTTTATTACAAACCACTCAGGATGTAATTGAGGCAAGGATCATGGTTCAAGCCATTGAAGGATGTGGAAGGAAAACTTGCAGGTATTGTAAGTAATCCACCGTACATACCAAGTGACAATATCTCTGGGCTACAAGCTGAGGTTGGTAGACATGAACCAAAACTTGCATTAGATGATGGTCTTAATGGCATGGATGATCTTCTCCATCTTTGCAATGGGCTGCTTTGATGTTGAAACCTGCTGGATTTTTCATTTTTGAGGTACGGATCTTTTAATACCTGAATGATCATAATACCAAATATATGTAATTTTCCTTTTTTTTTTGATAAGTAAGAATGTTATATATACGAATGGCTACTCTATGCATGAAGAACATAGAGCAAAACCAGAAAATACAAGAAGGAAAACAAAAAAAAAAAGGAAAAAAGAAAAAGAAAAAGAAAATCAATCCACAGATTAATTACAAAGAGAAAGAGAGCTAATGAAAGAAGGGAGAGAATCACTAGTCGTGAGTCCCCAAGCCTGAGACCAATCAAAAAGAGTCCCACTGAAAGAAGCAAGCATCTGATCATCGGAACTATCCAAATCCTCAAAAGTTCGCCGATTCCGTTCCTTCCAAATACACCAAAAGATGCACAATGGAACTAAATTCCATATCTGAGACGAGTGCTTCCCCAACCAATTCCACCAGCCAGAAAGCAAATCTGGGATCGATCTAGGTACAATCCAAGACAGGCCAAAGGTTATAAAGACAAAGCTCCATAACTGATAAGCCATCTCACAATGAAGAAGTAAGTGATCTACCGTCTCTCCCCAATTTCGACACATAATGCACCAATCCACAAAAACCAATCTCCTCAATCTTAGATTATCACCAAACAAAAAAGGAAACACGCCTAGGGGCCTTTACTTTCCATATAGCTTTCCAAGGAAAGACAATTGAAGGAGAATTCCTTAATTTGTTATAATATGACCGGATATCAAAATCCCCATCAAGCTTCAACTTCCATCTCATCCGATCTCCCACATCCATTGGAGGAGTAGTAGCTCCCAAAATACGAAGAAAATGCAGCCCTTCATCCATCTCCCAATCATTAAATTCTCGAATAAAACGAACATCCCAAATTCTTCTATCCTCCGCCCCCAGCCTTGACAAAGAAGATTCAACAGATGCCTCCTTATCAATGGCAATACCATACAACCTTGGGAAAAAAGGTTGATCCCCACACCACTCATCCTGCCAAAACCTCACTCTATTCCCCAACCCAGCAACAAATTGACAATTTTTACTAAAGTCCTCCCATCCCATGCGAATACCTCTCCATAAACCACACCCATGAACTCCCCTACCCAGTTTTGAGGTCCAACCCCCCCATTCTTCCCCATATTTTGAAACTATCACCCTCCTCCATAACCGATCCTCTTCCTTCCCAAACCGCCACAACCATTTCCCCAATAAGGCCTTATTGAACGTAGTAAGTTTCATTATCCCCAACCCACCATTGGCTATAGGCGCACAAACTTTATCCCATCCTACCAGATGAGATTTGCTATCACCCCATAGAAAATCCCTTTGCAACTTTTCAATTCTATTAGCCACATGAGTAGGAATTGTGAATAGCGAAAGAAAATAGGTAGGAAGACTAGATAGTGTACTCTTGAGTAACATTAATCGACCCCCCTTAGACAAATACAGCTTCTTCCACCCGGCTAATCTTCGCTCAAATTTTTCCAAAATAGGATTCCAAATTGAAGGGGAATTGTGTGAAGCCCCCAAAGGCATGCCAAGATAAGACATAGGCAACTTTCCAACTTTGCAGCCCAAAATATCAGCCAGGGCATGCACATTATCAACCTCCCCTATTGGAACCATTTCACTCTTATACACATTAACCTTCAAACCTGTTACCGCCTGAAAACTAAGTAACAACAACCGAATATGAATGATTTGCTCCACATCCGCATCACAAAATAGGATAGTATCGTCTGCAAACAGTAGATGTGTAACACATTCCCCACCACCCCTCCTACCCTCAACTTTAAAACCCCGGATCAAGCCAGCTCCCTCCACTCTTTTCAACATCCTACTAAACACCTCCATCATAATCAAAAACAGCATAGGAGATAGTGGATCCCCTTGTCTTAGACCTCTTGAACTACCAAAAAAATCAGCTGGAGACCCATTAATCATAACAAAGAACTGAACTGTGGATATACAAGTACGGATCCACTGACACCACTTTACTCCAAAGCCCATTCTATGCAACAAATTCAACAAAGCCTCCCAATTCACATGATCATAGGCTTTCTCAATATCAAGTTTACAAATGACTCAAGGAACCCTACTCTTCCCTCGGCTATCCACACACTCATTCGCAATAAGAACCGAGTCAAGAATTTGTCTCCCACCCACAAAGCTATTCTGAGTCTCAGAAATTAACTGATCTAAAACCACTCTCAATCGATTTGCCAAAACCTTAGACAAGATTTTATACACACTCCCCACCAAGCTAATAGGTCGGAAATCTCTAATATTAAAGGCATCATTCTTTTTAGGAATTAATGCAATGAAGGTAGCATTAAGGGATTTTTCAAACTTACAATGTTGAAAAAACTCTTCAAAGACCGCTAAGATGTCTTTCTCCACTACTCTCCAACAATGATGATAAAATGCCATAGTAAACCCATCCGGACCGGGAGCTTTGTCCCCTTCCAAATCACGTACAACTTGAAGTATCTCCTCCCTCTCAAACTTCCTTTCAAGCCAAACCCTCTCCACATCCCCAATACGATCAAATTCCAAACCCTCCACAAAAGGCCTCCACCCCTCAGTCTCCTTGTATAAAGTTTTATAAAATTGTACTACCTGATTAGTCACCTCGGATTCCTCTTCAAACACCACCCCATCCATTTCCAAAGTCCTTAGATGATTAAATCTTCTATGAGAATTAGCCACCTTATGAAAAAACTTGGTATTGTTGTCCCCTTCCTTGATACATAACATCCTAGATTTTTGTCTCCAGGAGATTTCTTCCAAAGAAAGAAGATGCTCCATCCGGGACCTCAAAGCTACCCTATGCCCTTTCTCCCCATCAGTGAGACCAAAGTCCCCTTCCTTGGTGTCTAATTTTTTCAGCTCCTCCAATAATTGTTTCTTTTAACGCTCTACATTACCAAACTCTCGGCGATTCCATTGCACAATGTCCTCTTTCAGAGCCTTCAATTTTTTTGCAAACACGAAACTAGGTGTACCTACAAAAGAATGCCGATTCCACCAGAACTGAACTCTATCCACAAATCCCTCCATCTTCAATCACATATTTTCAAATCTGAATGGACTTTTCCCCCTTGCCATTCCCCCTGCCTCCAAAAGAATTGGACTGTGATCTGAGATAGGACGTGGTAAAATCCTTTGAAAAACATCTGAGAAATGGTCCTCCCAATCTGGAGTGACCAACGCTCTATCAATCCTGAACATCGTTGGGTTATCAGTACCACTTGACCATGTATATCTACCTCCGTCTAAAGGCAAATCAACCAGGTTAAGATCCTCAATAAATTCAGAAAATTTTTCCATAGCCAAGGTAAATCGTGCCTCACCCCTACGCTCGCTAGGAAAGCGAACAATATTAAAATCACCAAAGCAGCACCACGGTAACCTCCAATATTGCTGAACACTCACCAACTCATCCCACATGTGACCCCTCTCAATATTCTCATTAGGGCCATAAACCCCTGAACATGCCCATATAAAACCATCCCCCACCCCTTACCACTTTACCGAAACTGAGAAAGTGCCAACCATAACCTCCAGCTTCTTCAAAACCCTTTTATCCCACATAAGCAAGATACCACCAGCAGTTCGATCAGCCTCCAAAACAGCCCAATCCACATATGGACAGCTCCACAAACTACAAACCAACTGTCTATTCATGCTAGCAATCTTTGTCTCTTGTAAACAAACAACATCGCACTTCCACTCCCGCAACAAATTCTTCACCACAAGACGTTTTTGAGGGTCATTTAAACCTCTAACATTCCACGAAATCATTCTTATCTTCATAAACACTAAACTAACCCCTGCTATTGACACCAACACAAGACCACCTTTTATCTCCTGTCATAATTCACCAAACATATTAAGTTTTGCAACTCTCTACGTCCCTTGTTTTTGGACTTAGCCACTTTTTTACTACCCATTTCTCTCCTGTGTAACACATTGGCTGCTTCCATCTCAGTTTCTAGCCTCTGTAAGAGAGCAATGCACAACTTCTCATGTTAGTCGTTGACAACCCAACCAATTTACTGAACACAGGAATTTTGTGCTTCACCCAGCTAGAAATATCTAACTTATTCTCAATACTCAATACCTCAGTGCCCTCCTCCAACTCTACCAACTTTGTTGACACATCCGGATCAATGATTTGTAGAGGTAAACAATCTGACACTTCAGTTTCACCAAACCCCACAGAAAAATCAACTGCATCCTCCACAAGTATGACCTCCCTAGGAAGACTTAAAAGTTCCTTACTAGAGAAAGTATTAACTTCCTGACCCGATACTCCAAAACCCATTAACCCAGCTCGCAAAAACTCCAGAAACTGATCGGGAAAAGAAGGTCCGATCAACCTCGGCACAAATTCGAGAGTTACCAGCCTCTTACCTTTAGAAATCGACCCACCCGACAGCTTATTATGTCCCAAAACACTATTCCGGTCAGAACTGAGCTTGAAACCCATTTTCAGAGGAATCTTGGTGCGCCCCAACACTTCCACCGGTGAAACCCAACGCTGATTAATTGGCATAACTCCCTCTGCCTTGGTCTGCGTCGCCCCTACCGGCGAAACCACATGCAATGGACTGACCGATAAACTCCTTTCATCTTCATCGTCTCTCAACAAAACCTCCGGCGTCGCTAACCCAGTTGTAAGGATCCTGGAACTCTCTTCAGTCTCATCGGGACTAAGTTTAGATGAGAGTGGGCCTAAAAAATCGTTGGAGCATTCTCCAGCCTCTAAACTGCATGGGCTTGTACCCAATGGGCTTAAGTTAGACACTGAATGGGTTACGGGCTGTTTTAGGCCCAACCCGAAACTCAGCTTCTCTATGACAGCCCGTGGCACCCATTTAAAGGAAGTTTTTCCTTCTTTATAATTATCCCAAAAAACCCGTCTCTTCCCATTCTTAGCCACCACCACTATTAATCCCTTCCCAGTCCATCGTGTATCCCTCAAATCACGCCCCTTCCCCTTTTCAGTTTTATTTGAATTCAAACCAAAAATTAATGGAGATCTGATTTGATTCTGTACCGGTAAATTCTCACCTACAATAATGCCCAAATTAATGCTCCTCCTTCTCCCTTCCCCTCCCCTCACGGCTGCTGTACCAGGCTAACCCACCGGACCAGCAACCACCTGCTTTCGAGATTGATTTAGCAGCACTGCCGTCGTTTCCTTCATCCTATTCTGCTGTTTCTCCCCCATCGCATCATTTATAATATTCTGTCCTACAGCCTTGGTTTTATGGAAAGGATGAATACCACCCTTTGCCTGCATTGGACCCTTCACTGTCTCAACAAAAGACTGAGATGGATTACGTTTCTGTGCCTGAGGAATAAACTTTACTTGGCCTGAACCACCAAAGGCATATTGGTTGGGTTCTAACATCTTCCTCAATTCTAAACCAAAAACCTTCCAACCATATTTTTCTTTCCCTTCTGGGATTATGACAGACCTCCGGAGCCCACCAGTTTTGAGTTCAGTCACTAGCAAAAACTGACCAAAAGAGTTTGATCCTCGTTGCAAGGTATATGCAGTATCTCCTTCCCTAAGCATGAAAAATTGTTTGGGATTCACCCCAATCACCATAAGTTCTATATTTTTCATCAACCATAATGCCGCGCTTTTGCCCATAAACACTGACTTCATGAAATATTTGCCCCGTTCAAAAATACGTAATGCAAAATAATTCCCTCCTTCCTCCACCACCAACTGAAAAAGCTTCGATTCAATGAAAAAACTACGTATCCCTCCCATACTGATGAGAATCAAAAAGAAATAGAAGAAACAATATCTGACTAATCTGAGGTAGCCGGGCCTCCGCTCATAACCTCACCCACACCTCAATTCTTGTAAACATTATCATCATCCTCAATTCTTTCTTATAACGTCTTGAGGTTTTCATATCCGTCAAATTACAAGAGGTCGAGCCTTGGTGCAATAGCAAGTGCGTTCCACCAAAAGCAACAGGTTGCAGGTTCTCGTTTGGGAATCAGCTCCGCCTAACAAATTTGGGGTAAGGCTTTCTACCATTACCTATCCTAGACCCTACAAAAGTGGGAGCTATATGCATTGGGTACGACTTTTTTTTTGGGTTTGTAAATTATAAATGTTAAATTCTAGTGCTTGGATTAGCATAAGAAGGGATTTCAACAATCCCCAAGGAACCTGAACACATCAATTCATATTATCAAAGTCCCAAGTATGGACTCCATCATCAACTGTTGTTGTAGAAATTGTACTTGTGAGAAAATGGGTGCTTCTACCGATGGATTATACATGCATTAGTGTGGGTATAGGAATGAGATGGGAGCTTGATGCATCTATTGTTGAATGCATACCAACAAATAAGTTCAACAAAGAAATGAAACACTTGGGTGAGTTAGGAATGGTCAAATATGATCCATAAGCACATGAAGATTTTGGAATGGGAAGCCTTCTCCCAACCTTGGTTGTAGAGACTAAATTCCTTTGATACATGTCAAGAATTAGCAGACCTGATTGTAGGTGGTCACCAAAGATGATAATACAAAAAAGGACCTGGGCAAGGCACTAACTTGGCTCTCTGCAAACGATTCTATCAATGTCCATGTGACTTGTTGGTGAAAAGGATAAGAACTTGAGATGTTGGTATAGGGATAATGAGATGTTTAATGGGTCTGGAATCTGGATGGTTGGATGTGCTGTTAGGATTCTTATATTGCAAATGCTGTTCTAAAAAAATGATAAACAATAGTGTTATTTTAGTGACTTTAATATCTAGTTTGGATGAGTTCTTCTATTCTGGAACTTGACACCTTTGCCTTGAACCCACCCCCAAACTTAATTAGGTTATGTCCTTATAGACCATATTGGAGTCCTTAATTGGGTCCAAATGGTTCAGAAACCATGTTTTTCTTGGCTATTTCTACCTGTGCACATAACTCAACCTGTGTCCCTATTGCATGGCTTCTAGTGGTTTCGTTTATGAGGAAGTCTCAATGTTTTTCTTTTCCCTGTTGCATGGCTTCTAGTGGTTTCATATATGAGGAAGTCTCAATGTTATTCTTTTGCTTTTCCTTTTCAATATCTAGGGGACACAAATTGTTTAATTTTACATTCTCCTAAGTTATGCCATATGGTTTATGATAAAGTATTTCGTACTCCTTTACACTACCTGTGTTTTTGAACTCATTAAGCATAATTTATTTTTTGTCCCTACTTTGGATTTCCTTTTTTGTTAAGTAATGTCAATTTAGTGAAAACAGAAAGCGTATGCAAGAAGTATACAGTAAAAAAAAAAAATGAAAAACACCAATGAAAAGTAGAAACAAAGAGGAGAGAAAGATACAATGTAGAAATTATTGGCAAATAAGGGAAGAATCCAAGAACTCCATCAAAGAATACACCTAGAAAGTATAGGATTTCAAACTTCATTCATAAAGGGTCTTCAAAAACATGAACTTGAAATTAGGCAAAGTTAACTCCTTTCCCTTAAATGTAGGTTGATTCTTCTCCATCCAAATGCATAACATAAGACAATCAGGAATGGAACCCCACACTTCCTTGAATCTATGGAATCCCTAGGCTCCTTTCCAAGGCTCCAACATAGCCATAATATAACTTGGCATGACCCAAGTGATCCAAACTAGGCAAAATAGACAAAAATGCCCACAGGTCACAAGCAATAGGACAATGTAACAGGAGATGACTCGCTAACCTACCATCAGATTTGCATAGGCAGCACCAGTTTGCCATGATAAAAGTCCTCTTTCGAAGATTATCCGTCACCTATATATTCCCAAGAGCCATCACCCAAACAAAGAATGCAACACTAGGTAGGGTTAGCATTTTCCGTATGCATTTCCAAGGAAATTGGATAGGATTTATAGCCTTTAACCTGTAATCCAGTCTTAGGTGATGGAAGCGGAACCCATCTATCAGGACCTGTAGGGGTTACCTTTGCTGTATATAGATCATCCAAAAAATTGGGTCGCAGAATCTAACTCTCAGTCTTGTGCTTTTAAGATGAAGACAGCTTTCCAATGCACCTGACCGTTGACCCATTCAAAATAGTCTGAATTCTGAAATCAACGCCTCTTTGTCTCCGTCAAACCTGAATAACTCAGGGTATCTATCCTGGAAAGTCCCATTGCTATCCCATGATACTTCCAAAACAAAACTTGGGAACCAACCCCACCTCAAAACGAGTGTACAATGACGACTTCTGTTCCAACCCATACCTACACAGCCATTTCCCAAGCAAAGCTTGGTTAAAAATCAGCAACTTTCAAATGCCCGCTACCCCTTGGATTGGATTGCACATAGTAGACCAATAAACCAAATGGAATTTATGCTCCCCATGAAGCCCACCCCACAGGAAGTCTGTATTTTTTTCCAGCTTGTTGGCTACACTAACAGGAATGGGGAAGAAGAACAAGGAATAGGAATAGGTAGGGAGACTTGAAAGCGTACTCTTGATTAAAGTTAGGCTAATAGGCTTCCTCTAGATTATTTCCTCTCATTTCGTTTACACTTGGTTTCACTCTTTCCTACAATGGGTGGAATATGAAATGATAGTAGAATGTATTAACTTTATATACTCTTATTATTCTCATATTATCATTTAGTACTTACAAATACATATTGAATAGATTAAAAAAAATGTCTTTTAGGCATTACTTATAAAAATAATAATAATAAATGTCTTATAGCGTCATATGCGGAATAAACTTCTACCCGGTACAGTTTTGACAACATTGATTAACAGGGAATTCTTAAATTAAATTCTGTGTAGAAAAAAAGGGCATACCGTGGATGCTCATATGAAAGGCCTAGCTTCTAACATGAAAAAATGGTGTACCTAGTGCACAAGACTCATTTTGTGGTCTAGGAGAGGTATTTGATAGGTAACCTTATCCCCAATTTCAAAAAGGTTAATTCCTAGACTCAAACTTATGATACATCGCTTGGTGTAGGACGAGTAAATGAAAAAGCAAAAACTTTGATACAAAGTTAATTTGCTTTTCTTTCTTTTTTTGGTCTTGTTCTCTTCCTTTGAGTCAGCAAACTTGACGTGTGTTTTATCATAGATTTCCATATACTGCACATAATTCATACCATTGCCTTTTCCTATGAATTATGCAGGCATAGAAGTAATAAAGAATTTGAAGTATAGATTGTCATGAGGAAAGAATTCAGTTCCTCCATTTCAACTCCCCCTCCCCCGAACCCCAAAACATTGTACAAGCGGAAATGTTTTCTCATTGTCAATATGAACTCTTAAATATTTAGTTGTAGATGATTAACACTGTAATGAACATTTTACAATGTTACCCATTTTTGCATGTGTGTATATATATATATATATATATATATAACTCATACCTATAATATGGTTGTGACTTAACCCTCCACCCTTATTTCTAAGGAAAGACGCCATTTGATCCAAAGATCATTGGTACTACATCCTTTTAATTATTTCATTACATTAATATCTTATGCGAAGCTAGATGTGACAATCGTTTTTCCTGGATTCTTGATTTATTTTTCCCCACTCAATATCAGGTATTTTCTAGGCTTTTGACCCCAACATAATTAAATTAGATGTGAACTCACCAATTTTTAACTTAATGCTTGCTCTTAAAAGTGCTTTGCTGTGGATTCGTGTTTTAAAAATTCATGGTTATTCTTGATGTAATCTATTATTTGTATTTATTTACATTCTTTCCCATCTTTGTAGCCTAATGGTGAGAGGCAATGCAAGTGTCTTGCAAAATACATTGGAAATGACATTAGAGGGCGCTTCCACAGTTTGGACTTAGTATCTGCTTTTGCTGGCATTCAAAGATTTCTAACTGGATTCAGTCAATGACCAATTTGATTTGTGCATAATCTTGTATTTCAGCCATCAACTAGGAAACAAGGAGAGGAGGAAAGAAATTCTGGAAGCTTTACCATTGATTTTCAGCTAAGTGTTTAAGGCTTTTTTTTTTTTTTTTTTTTTTTTTTTGTGGGGGGGGGTGGGGGGGGGGGGATTTTTTTGTTGAAACTCTATCGAGTGACCAAAAAACAGGAAAACATAAATTTTGTATCCTTGGGCATTGACTTGGGTGGTATAGAGGTAGGTAAATATGCTTTGTTTATTAGCAATGTGATATTATGTTTTAGTTTCTTGATCTTCTTGAGGCATTTTTATGTGAAGTACCATGTTGATGAACTACATTCTGGGAGAAATAAGATTCAGTTAAGCCTGTTGGACTTATGTTTGTGCTACTTTTCTATTGTCCAAGTAAAACCATCCATGTAGGAATGCAAGAGGATTAGATTGGGTTGTACCAACCAAATATATAATATGCTCTACGATTTCTCTAAATGATCATCCTAGTTATGAGGCCTTGGCTGGAGACAAAAAGAGATGGCCACTTACAAAGCTGGCTGCCAATGCAATATTTGTCCACTGTTACTGGTCATCCTGATTATTCATAATTTTAGTAAATTTTAAAACATTCCAAGCATATTCGATATTTTGAAGATTGTGTACAAAGTTTTTGACAATGGAAAATTTGGTTTTGGCCCTTGTGCATGTTTGAGATGTTGGTTGTTGATGCTAAGTGGATGATTGAAGAGGAATAAATAATTCCCTACTCTTATTTGCAAAGAAGGCCTCAGATAAAATATTGCAGGCAAGTTTTCATCTTACTTATTGATCTTAAATGATTTGTCTTTCTTTGACATTTTTGTCTCCTCCTTTATATTATTTCAGAATGAGATTGATCCTTAATTAATGTAATTCAAGCACTTCAATAATCCATAACTCCTTATGAACTTGATGTTGTGATGGATTTTAATAAGATGACAATTTCTGTTTAGTATTTTGATCATGAATGAGAAATGAAAATCCAATTTTACAATTAACTATGATAATCTACTCAAAATTAATAAAAAGGTCAACATAAAATCTCCATGCTTTTTTAATAGAAGTATTTGGGTACTGAATGAAATCAAAGTAAATGAATAGGACACAACTTAACATAGTCTTATAATGAACTCTAAATACCCCTTACTTGAGCTCTACTGGGTCTGTCCCTGCAGATCCCCAAACTAAGGAAAACACTTGTTAAGAATTGAGAGTAAGCACTTTTGCATGTCAGCATCAACATGCCTAGAGTCCTCAATATTATTAGTTTCTTCTACTTCAATTTCATTATCATTGTCATCTTTTTCTGTTGCCATCTTTACCCCAGTTGCAACTCCCAATTCAACTTCTCTTGGCAAAAGCATTGGGTCGACAACTTGAGCAAGTCTTTTTGGTAATGTCATCTTAACAAAATTATGGAGATTCAAACCATCTTTAAACATATCATTAGTGGGCATCTTTCCTGTAAACATTTCTAGCACAAGGACTCCATAGTTATATAAATCCCCCTCAGTCGATGCCTCACCACCCATGCCATACTCTACAACTCGTGGAATGGATGGAAATTAGGCAATTTCTATCTATAATGAAAAATATGGATAAAGGTTTACAAAATGCAAATTCAAAGAAAATGAAATGAATCTATATAGAAAAGTAATATGACATATGATATTACTTCCGCAATGGAAGGAAAATGTACGAAACTTTACCCCAAGGGGTCAAATTACTTTTTTCTTTTTCTTTTTTTGCATGTTAAATTTGATTGAAGTAAATGCATACAAAGAAGATACGAAGCTTAGCCAAAGGATCGAAATGTCCATCGCCAAATTAACTTAAGCATTTCTTAGAGTATGACTCTTATTTTTTTGCTATTAATTATTTTATTTTAAATTTTATGTAAAATTAATTATGTGCTTGTATGTACTCAAGTGAATATTTGTTATAAGAGACAGAAATAGTAAGCAAGAGAGAATGTTAATATGTTTATACTAATTTTACGAATATTAAAAAGCTTATATGCTCAAAAATACAAGTAGTTAATTCTTATCTTTTGATAAAGTGACAAAGAGAAAAGAAACATATTATAGTATTGTTTAGGATTTAAAACTAAATAAGAGAGGTTATACCTGGAGCAACATAGCTGATAGATCCTTTTAACCCAATTGTGCTAGTACACTTCTGGGAAGAATCATCAGTGCTTGTGAGGAGTCTTGCTAAACCAAAGTTGCTTACATGAGCAATCATCTCACTATCGAGAAGAATATTGCTTGGCTTTAAATCACAATGTATGATTTGTTGCTGACAATGATTGTACATATAATTTAATGCAGAAGCCATATCAATAGCAATAATTATTCTTTGAAGAAAGCTCAAATTTTTTGATTGATTTTCACAATCTGTTATTGAATGTAGCCACATATCTAAGCTCCCATTTGTCATGAATTCAAATACAAGAGTTTTAAATTCATTGCCATTATAATTGATACTAGAGTAACATGTTAAGATCTTCACAAGATTTCGGTGCTGAATATTTCTTAAGACATTGCATTCCACCATAAAACTCTTGGTAGCTCCTTTAGTTTGTCAGTTTAGGATTTTTACTGCAACTAACATTTCTTCTTGATTAAGAACTCCTTTGTAAACTGATCCAAAACTACCAGATCTAATCAAATTGTTGAGAGAAAATCCATTAGTTGCTCGATGAAGCACTTTGTAGGAAATTGTTGGAAGGAGATCCGTCTTTGAGACTATAGAAGATGGTTTCGTTTTATATTGTTGCAAACTTAGGCAGTTTCCAATACTTGGAGGTATGCTTCCTTCTAAATGGTTTTGACAAAGGTTGAATCCAACCAATTGAGTGATGTTACTGATGGAGCTTGGAATTTTCCCTAACAATTTGTTCCCTGATAAATATCATCCCTGCATCTTCAAAAATTTCACAAAACAAGTAGGTATCACACCTGTGAAAAAAATTTCCCCCATGCCCAAGCTAATTAAGTTGATAAGATTTTGCAATGCTGCAGGAATCAAGCCAGATATTTGATTGCCTCCTAAATACAATAAATGAAGTTGTGTTGACAAGTTGCCAATAGAATTGGGCAAAACACCTTCAAACTGGTTTATTGCAAATGTCAATGATTCCATTTTGCTACAGTTTGTTAAAGACATTAAGAAGTTCAAATCCCTTCCTAATTTATTCTTACTTAGATGTAGCAATTTAAGATCTAGTAGAAATCCCAAATTAGTTGGAACTTGAAAGTTCACTTGGTGTTTAAAACATTGGTGAATGTTTAGACCCCCAATTTTAAATTAACCAACACAAGCTTATACTCAAACAATAGATGTGCGGAATGATAAGTATAAGCAATACCCAAATAAGTAAACAACTCTAAACCATAATTAATCACAACATAGCAGCAATTAAAAGTCAAGAGTAAGGGTTAGAGAGATGCAAACACAAAGATAACACTGGCACGTGTTATCAAAGAGGAAACCGAAGAACTTGGCGAAAAATCTTTCCGCCACCCTCCAAGTGGTGAAATGATCCACTAAAGAATAAAGTTTGGATACACGAATAGCAATAGACCCTTCAAGCTTAATCTACCCAATGTACCTAAGCCTTCCAAGCTTCTTGCTCCAACAAGGATAAGCCTAATCGTGTCTTCTTTAACTTTCTGGATTCCGCAATAAGCCCATTGCATCAACCAAATAAATTGGTCATCTCTGAACTGCTTCCCAAGCACCAAATAACCTCCTCATAGATATGGGTATGGTGAGATAAGGATTTGGTTAATGAACCTCTCAATGGTATGTCAATAGAGAGGGTGAGAGTAGAGGAATTTGGAGAATCAAATTTCTAAAATTGTGGATGAGTCAGTCTTAGTTTTCTCTGGGGTTTCTCTCTCAAAATTCTCTCTAGAAGCTCTCTACATTTTGTGGATATAAGGGTATTTATAGTAGGGTATGAGAAGGAATGTGAAAAGTCATTTTTCAGCAAAACAGGGTGTTTTGGCAACTGACTCGTGACTGGGACTAGTAGCGAGTTTCAATCGTGAAATAACTGACTGGTCAGATTGTACTTTTTGTCCTATAGTGCTCTAACTGTCATGACCCTTTAGCTTCCTGCATGCTTTAAACGTGTGGCATTTTGGCGAGTCATCAGTTGTGAGCCACTAGTAAGATCTAGTCACGAGAATGCTTCTTGAATGCACACACTTTTATTCTTCACACTCTCTCACACACAACCCTTACATGATTCCCACATAAATCTAGGGTATCTAATTGCTGAATTACAAGCAAATTTGGCATGGAATAAACAAATGGTTGAATAAATTCAATCTTACAAAATTGATCCCATAAAGTTTTTTTCGGGTGTGTCAATTTTTTGAAGCTTAGATGCATTGCATAATGAACCAGGGATTGGCCCATAGAATTTATTATCACCAAGTGTAAATACTTTGAGATTAGGGAGAGTGAGGCCTATGTTTGCTGGAAGAGCCCCACTAAGTTGGTTGACTTCAAATCCTAATGCGCTGATAGATGATAAATTGTAAAGAGAGGAAGGGACCATACCGTTCAGTTTATTGACTCCAACTGCAAAAAAAGATAAGCTTTTCAAAAGGCCTATGCTCTCTGGAATACTTCCCTCTAAATTATTATAGGATGCCGAAATTTTTTTTGAGAAACGAAAGATTTCCCAAGAAAGGTGGGATTCCTCCTGTCAAATTGTTTGTAGCAACCCGAAAATAAAGAAGCTTTGACAAAGAGCCAAGCTCCCTAGGGATTGTCCCAATAAGTTTGTTCCACGCTATGGTCATCACCCTAAGTTTGGTGCAATTGGCCAAGCTGGCTGGAATTTCTCCTCCCAACGAATTATGGCCTTGTAGTTCCAAAGCTGTGATTCTTTGATGGCAGCGGCCACATGTAACTCCATACCAGTTACAAAACTGGATAGAATCATTCCATGAGCTCAAGATTCCATATGGGTCATCAACAATGGATTCTTTAAATTTGAGCAAAGCCAAACGATCAGTCTCATTTGTTAGAGTGGTAGAAGTAGCAGGTTGCAAGCATAGAAGGGTTACAGTAAAGAGTAGAATGATATGAAGGAATGTAGAGCATAATGCAGGAAAATAGGGGTTGTGAAGCTTCATTGGTTTGAACAGGCAGGAAACTAGTGAAATTTTAGTGCAAGGTAGAGGTGATACACAAGTTTGTATTATATATAGGCTCTCTTAGTTATTACATAAAAAAAATCATTTGCTTAATATGTTTTTTTTTTTTTAAAAGAGGGTTTCAACTTATGGAGTCCACTCTATATGATAACTCTTTATCATTAAACCAAGACACCAACAGTTTTTGGTATAAGCAGGGATTGAACCCTAAATCTCTTATTCAATCATCAAAGACTTTATCAATTGAGCTAACTGAAACCCACTAATATTAATAAATTGATAAAAAAAACAAATGAAATGCGAAAGCAGTCCAGTTAAAAAATAATAATAATAAATAAATAAAAAGTGAAAGGGAACAAACCTCAGTTAACGTGCATAGGCCGTGGAGCAAAGAAATCAACAGGTTCATGAAATTGGTCATTTGCCATTGGTTGTTTCTCTCTTTTTATTCAATTGGGGGTTGTAATGAAAGCATTATTGGTTGGACTAGCATGAAGCTGGTGAAATAATAGTGCGAAGCAGAGCGAGACACAGAAATTTGTACTCTTAAATCTTAAATAACTCTATAAGTACAGGCTCGGTTAAGTTTGGGTCATTAGGTGCTTGCACTGTCGAAGTACCTTAGTACTATTTTATCAAATGCCTCCAAAAATGAAAAATACGTTGTATCTTCGAATTTGATAAAATTTTCTATACAGTTTTAATAAATTGATAGCGTTAAAAGACGCCGGGTCAACTTAAATTAGTCAAAAGTTGCTGTTAAGTGTCCAATTTTTTTCTTCAAATATTTTTAATTAAAAATATCCAATTAATTATTAAAAATTATTTTCAATGATTTAAAAAAAAAAACTTTTAACGGAAATTGATGGAGAGGCCTTAATTGAATAAAATTGAAACTTAAAGGACTTAATTGAACAAAAACAAAGTCAAAAAACTAAAATAAATTGTGGTCAAATTTAGAGGATGCATCTTGCATTTTTGTCTAAAATTTTACAAAAAGAGATGAAAGTTGAAATATAAATTCCAATTTTGATTTTGGTGTTGAGAGAGAAAGAGAGAGGGAGATATATGATCTTTTTGAGCAGCTCCAAGCTCCATATGAGATCTTATTTCAAATCGCAAGTCTCTAATAGTTTTTCAAATCCGTTGAGTTAAAATTCTTTGAGATTTATGATATTGCGGATCAAATAAATACAAGTGTACAACACTCCTCTGTTTCAGTTTGGGTCTCACCCTTGTAGATGTTATTAGTACCTTTATACTATTTGTCAAATAAGTCCAAAAAAGTAAAATAGATGATATTTTCATTTGATAAAAATTTTAGAAAAATTATTAGTTTACGTCGTATATATTAACTAAACAAAAGTGTATAATATAATACATATTTTTTACGAATATGTACAATATTGTACACTTCTTGTTTATATATTGTAAATCTTACATTTACCAAAAAAAAAAAAAAAATCTTACATTGATTGTACAATGTAAACCTATGAATGTAATAATACCATTTTCATTTTAATTGAATAACCATTCAACAGTTAAATATATATATATATATATATATATATATTTTTTTTTTTCACTTTTTCTAATTAGTCATCTATATTCTGTGTGCAACTATATCAAATCAACTTCAATATCTAATTCAATTAAATATTATTTGTTTATTCATTCCCATCATCTCCTTCCTTCCTTCTTTGTTGATTCCTCTCTCAGTTAGCCCACTTCCATATTTACAAAGAAAGGACTCCAAGCTGACGTTTAGTTTAATTAATTAATTTACCATAACGTTACTGTATGTCCCCGTCCCAAACTAAAGGCATAAAATTTACTCTACTCTTTTTTTAAAAAAAATTAAAAAAAAGGCATTTAAAGTTTTTTTACTAGTGACTTGAAAAATGCTTATCTTTCCTTTTTTTTTTTTTTTTTTTCTTATTGTATAAGTTAATTATGAAAATAATTTTTCTAAAATTTTTTTTGTAATTTTTTTTTTTGATGGGGTTAAAATAAATTGTGAAAACAAAAGGGTAAAACAAGTAAACTATTTCTGAAATTTGAAAACTAACTAACGTGGTCCTTTTAACGGACGTAACTCATTCAATGACAATGACTCACTCGATCGCATCTCTTATCTCTCGCCCAAACTCAGGAAGGATAGTTATATACATTTTGATTTTACCCCCCAAAAAACATTTGAAAAAAAAAAAAAAAAAAAAAAAAAAAAAAACGCAGGTCTTATGTCTTCAAAAGCAAAATAACGAGGCGGTTAAGTGGGAGGTTCCACATTCGGGTGGGTCAAAATCAATGTGGATGGAGCTATTTCCAATGATGGGTGTCCATCTAGTGTTGGGGTTATAATTAGAGACAGT
Source organism: Quercus lobata (assembly GCF_001633185.2). Taxonomy (NCBI): domain Eukaryota; kingdom Viridiplantae; phylum Streptophyta; class Magnoliopsida; order Fagales; family Fagaceae; genus Quercus; species Quercus lobata. The sequence goes on along the minus strand of NC_044907.1, from coordinate 88,603,266 downwards.
AAAGGAGAAACAGTGGCAGCCCTCTGTGAAGTCCTTCAAGGTCAATATTCAAGCTTGGAAACTGAAATCGTGGCTCTAGAAAAAGGAATCCTTTTGGCTAAGCAGGGGCGGAGCCACGTTGCCCCTTAGGGGGGCCGTGACGCCTGCCAAAAAAAAAAAAAAAAAAAAAGGTCCACCAGCCTATATAGAAATTTTAATTGGGCCCCTTCAATGATGTACATCCAGTCCCCCCCTCCCATTTTTGTTCAATTCACTCCTAGGCCCCAGTATGCTCTAGTTTCAATTGTAGGCCTCTTTTATCTTCTAATAAAACAAAACATGGCCCCCTTATATTTAAATACCCAAAGGCACTACCCAACAAAATAACATTTTATCACCCATTCTCAATCTCAAAATCAAAACCCTTTCTTTTGCTATTCTTTTTAGAGAGGTGCTACGTTTACAAAAATTTTATTGTATTTTTACAAATCATAAGTGGTTAGTTGTTATTAGTTTAAATTTGAACCTAACACTAAGATTACTTTTTTACTCCAACAATAACAACCAGTAACAGCCTGTCACTTAAGATTTGTTATAAAAATGTTGTGAAAATATTGTAGACATATCATTTCTCTTCTTTTTATTCTATTCGTATCTTCTGTGTACACGCCACTGCCCACTCCATTGGTACCAGCAGCCCCCAAACAAAAGAAAACCTCAGCTTAGCCCTCCTTTCAAACTCAGTCCTCAAGATCCCAAAAAAAAAAAAAAAAAGACCTGACCATTATTTTCTTTCTTCTTGCTTTCTTAAAATAAATCATTCAAAGGGCGAGTTTTCAGTTTTCTTTTCTTTCTTCAGCACTACACCTTCATCTCTTTTTTTAGTGTTTTTTTTTCTTCTTCTCAACTATATACGCTTACTTAAATATTTACATGCACTTTAATTTTTCATAGATTTTTAGAGAAATATATGATTGAAGGCATGGGGAGGTATGAATAACATCCATATAATTAATAATAGGAATGATGATAGGTTGACTGTTTAAATTACAGTGGAAATTTTGTTTTTTTCTTAAGTACGAATAACATCCATATAATTAAGTAAAAATTTTAATTAAGATTTTATTTTTAAAGTTCTTTTCAGGCTAATTTTTTAGTCATATTCTTAAAGCTTAAAGAATTATGAACAAACGAAAAACAATTGATGCATTATTTAAGAAAAAAGATGTTAGCAATTCAGAATTTAGGACACCTATGGTTGTAGAAACAAATGTGACTGTAGAAATAAATGTTGATACTTCAATGCCTAATGAACACCCTTCCAAATGTTCAAGAATTCAATCTGAAGAGATAGATTGTGATCCAAGATCACGTAAACAAATATGTGAATTTCCTATCAAAAAACAAGATGAATCCGACGAGCTTATTTCAAAGAAGGTCCATATCAACCTAAAAATATAGACTGTCCATATAACAATAATAATCGTTGTCGTCGAAAATCGGCCCCCCCATGTAAAAAATCTTGACTACGCCCCTGTGGCTAAGGAAATGGTGCTCACACAGGTAATTTGCGAATCTGATGCTCTTACAATGGTCCAAGATATTCAGTCAAAAGAATCAAATGGCAGCCTAGGCCACTTATATCAGGGCATTGGAGACATCCTTAAGTCATTTAGGAGCTGGAAGATTTGTCATCATAGAAGAGAGCACAACAGAGTGGCCCATGAGCTTGCTCATTATGCTAGATATAGTGAATCAAATCAGGTGTGGAAGGGGTGTACTCCTCCAATGGTCAGACACCTAATCCAAATGGAATGTATCTAGTCTGTTGTATGATCTTGTCCTCTGTTTGTTGCTGTTTTCTTGTATCAATGAAGATTCTAATTTTCCCCATCAAAATAATAATAATGATAATAATAATAATAGTACTATTTTATCAAATGCCTCCAAAAATGTAAAATACGTTGTATCTTCGAATTTGATAAAATTTTCTATACAGTTTTAATAAATTGATTGCGTTAAAAGACCCCGGGTCAACTTAAATTAGTCAAAAGTTGCTGTTAAGTGTCCAATTTTTTTCTTCAAATATTTTTAATTAAAAAAAATCCAATTAATTATTAAAAATTATTTTCAATGATTTAAAAAAAAAAAAAAAAAACTTTTAACGGAAATTGATGGAGAGACCTTACTTGAATAAAATTGAAACTTAAAGGACTTAATTGAATGAAAACAAAGTAAAAGAACTAAAATAAATTGTGGTTAAATTTAGAGGATGCATCTTGCATTTTTGTCTAAAATTTTACAAAAAGAGATGAAAGTTGAAATCTAAATTCTAATTTTGATTTTGGTGTTGAGAGAGAGAGAGAGAGAGAGAGAGAGAGAGAGATATGATCTTTTTTAGCCGCTCCAAGCTCCATATGAGACCTTATTTCAAATCACAAGTCTCTAATAGTTTTTCAAATCCGTTGAGTTAAAATTCTTTGAGATTTATGATATCGCGGATCAAATAAATACAAGTGTACAACACTCCTCTGTTTCAGTTTGGGTCTCACCCTTGTAGATGTTATTAGTACCTTTATACTATTTGTCAAATAAGTCCAAAAAAGTAAAATAGATGGTATTTTCATTTGATAAAATTTTAGAAAAATTATTAGTTTACATCGTATATATTAACTAAACAAAAGGGATAATATAATACATTTTTTACGAATATGTACAATATTGTACACTTCTTGTTTATATATTGTAAATCTTACATTTACAATATATATATATATATATATATATATATATATATTCTTACATTGATTGAACAATGTAAACCTATGAATATAATAATACCATTTTCATTTTAATTGAATAACCATTCAACAGTTAAATTTTTTTTTTTTTTTTCACTTTTTCTAATTTAGTCATCTATATTCTGTGTGCACCTACGTCAATTCAACTTCAATACTACATATCTAATTCAATTAAATATTATTTGTTTATTCATTCCCATCATCTCCTTCCTTCCTTCCTTCCTTCTTTGTTGATTCCATTCTCAGTTAGCCCACTTCCAGTACCATATTTACAAAGAAAGGACTCCAAGCTGACGTTTAGCTTAATTAATTAATTTACCATAACGTTACTGTATGTCCCCATCCCAAACTAAAGGCATAAAATTTTATCTGCCCTTTTTAAAAAAAAAAAAAATTTAAAAAGGCATTCAAAGTTTTTTACTAGTGACTTGAAAAATGCTTGTCTTTCCTTTTTCTTTTTCTTATTGTATAAGCTAATTATGAAAATAATTTTCTAAAATATTTTCAGTAATTTTTTTCTTCTTTTTTTTTTTTTTTTGATGGGGTTAAAATAAATTGTAAAAACAAAAGGATAAAATAAGTAAACTACTTCTGAAATTTGAAAACTAACTAACGTGGTCCTTTTAACGGACGTTACTCATTCAATGACAATGACTCACTCGATCGCATCTCTTATCTCTCGCCCAAAAAACATATTAAAAAAAAAAAAAAAAAAAAAAAAAAAAAAAAAAAAGGAAGGCAGGTAAGGTTAATAAACTGAAGAGGGAGGTTCACAAAGAAAAAGACAGCAAGAAACGAAACGAGAATTGCAGTGAAGAAGAAGGTGAGATCAAAAACAGACAAAATAATTCATTCAGCCAACTCAAATCTCAACCGGTGGCGACTCTACGCTCCATGAGCTCAACATTCACATGAAGGTGTGTGGAGCACAATGCAGGAAAATTAGGGTTTTTAATCTTCATTGGTTTGGACAAGCAGGAAGCCGGTGAACTATTAGTGCGAGGCCAAGCTGGATAAAGAAGTTTGTAATATGTCTCTTTTCTTTTCAGTTATGGTGTGAACATATATAAATTTTCCTCACCTCTTTAATTTCAACGCTCCTCTATTTGTCAAATAAATACAGGTGTACAACACTCCTCTGTTGCAGTTTGGGCCTCACCCTTGTAGATGTTATTAGTACCTTATTAATATTATTAGATGTTATTGTACAAATTTTCAAAAAGTGTACAATGATGTAATTATCATTGTTTTGATAAGTTATGTAAAAAGTTTACCACACAAACAATTGTGATTATTGTTCTAGATGCAAGAGGCTTTCTTGATTTTGTAACTTTGGGGCATTTTGGTAGTTGTAATTGTGGAATACCCCCACAAAGCTTATTGTTTCCAATAAGTGATGTTGCATCTATGTTTTTGAAAACTCCAACAATTGGTAGTGGGCCCTCAATATCATTGAACAAAATGTTCAAGTATTTTAAAAATAAAAGTTTCTCTAGACCCTTTGGAATAAATCCAGATAAGTTGTTTCGTGAAACATCCAAAAGTTCAAGGCCTTTCAAATAAGCCATTGATGAAGGTATGATTCCTTCAAATGAATTCCCTTGCAAGTGAAGCTCTTCTAAATTCAATATATTTCCAATTGTTATGGGAATTTCACCAGACAAGTTGTTTTCAGAGATATCTAGAGAATAAATATTTTTCAAATTGCCCACTTCAACAGGTAATTCACCACTAAATGAGTTGCAGGATAAATTGAGTAATAGTGACAAAGAGAAAAGAGAAAAAACCTGCAGAGATATGACTCCACCGAGGTAATTTTTTGAAACATCCAATTTCTGCAAACTTTGGCAATTACCAATAGTTGGAGGTATGCTTCCTTCTAAATTGTTTTGGGACAAGTACAATTCAACCAATTGAGTGAGGTTACCAATGGAGCTTGGGATTTGCCCTGACAATTTGTTCCCCGATAAATACAATCCTTGCATCTTCTGAAACTTTCCAAAATAAGTAGGTATTACACCTATGAAAAGATTCTCATCCATGATCAATTTAGTTAAGTTGATAAGATTCTGTAACGCTGCAGGAATCATTCCAGATATTTGGTTGCTTCCAAATTCCAATCTATTAAGTTGTGTTGACAAGTTGCCAATAGAATTGGGCAAAACACCTTCAAATTGGTTACCTTGAAATGTCAGCGATTCCATTTTGCTACAGTTTCCTAAAGACGCTAAGAAGTCCAAATCCCTTCCTAAATTATTATAACTTAGACGTAGGTGTTCAAGATCTAGTAGATATCCCAGATTAGTTGGAACTGATCCCACAAAGTTGTTTCCACCTAGGTCAAGTATTTGAAGCTTAGATGCATTGGATAAGGAACTAGGGATTGGCCCAAAGAATTCATTCTGACCAATAAAAAATAGTTTGAGATTATGGAGAGTGAGGCCTATGTTTGCTGGAAGAGCGCCACTGAGTTGGTTGAAGACAAAGTCTATAGTACTAATAAATGATAAATTGTAGAGAGAGGAAGGGACCATACCGTTCAGTTTATTGACTGCAACTCCGAAAAATGATAAGCTTTTCAAATGGCCTATACTCCCTGGAATATTTCCCTCTAAGTTATTATAGGCTACTGAAAAATTTACGAGCAACGAAAGATTTCCCAAGGAAGGTGGGATTCCTCCTGTCAACGTGTTTCTTGCAACCACAAAAGCCAAAAGCTTAGTCATAGAGCCAAGCTCCATCGGTATTTTCCCAATAAGTTTGTTGGACGCTAAGGCCATTACCCTGAGTTCGGAGCAGTTGGTCAAGCTGGTTGGAATTTCTCCTCCCAGTGTGTTATTTGAAAGATAGAGATGTTGCAGTCGAAACAAATGACCAGCTTCCTTTGGAATTTCACCATAAATGACGTTGTTTTGGAGGTTGATGGCCCTAAGAAATGTGAGGTTTCCAATGTAAGGTGTAATGGTTCCATGCAAGTTATGACCTTCAAGTACCAAGGTTGTGACTCTTCCATGACGGCGGCCGCATGTTACTCCATACCAGTTACAAAAATGGATAGAATCATTCCATGAGCTCAAGATTCCATATGGGTCATCAGCAATGGATTCTTTAAATTTAAGCAAGACCAAATGATCAGTCTCATTTGTTGGAGTGGCAAAAAAAGTGGCAGGTTGCAAGCATAGAAGGTTATAGTAAAGAGTAGAATCATATGAACATGTGTAGAGCATGATGCAGGAAAATTGGGGTTGTGAAGCTTCATTGGTTTGGACAAGCAGGAAACTGGTGAAATATCAGTGAGGTAGAGCAAGATACACAAGTTTGTATTATATATGCTAATTTGTCAAATACCTCCAAAAATGTAAAATAAGTGGTAATTTCGTTTGATAAATTTTTATAGGCTTCAGTATCAATAAATTGATAGCGTGCATGCCTCCAAGAGAGACCCACTGCCTTTGGACAAAGACCCCGGGGTCAATTTCGTCAAAAGTTGCCGTTAAGTGTCCAATTTTTTTGTTTCTTCAAAATTTTTTAATTAAAGAAATCTAATTAATTATTAAAAAGTACCAGAAATTGAAAATCAAGTCATTATTAAATGTGATCATTAATAATGATTTGACGCAATTATAGCAAATATTTTAGTGATACAACTTAGAATTTTTTTTAAAATTATTTAAATCCTATCATATCTATAAAGAAAGGCAATAATTATTAATGGTAATTGTGTTTTGTTAAAAATAAAATAAAAAAGACCTGACGAATTTTAAGCCTTAATTCTAGGAGTTTTATAGACTTACATTTAGTTTTTATCTTTTAAATATAAAAATCAATACAAATTTAGATAGTGTCATAAAATAGACATGAGAAAAAAATGAAAAAAAAAAAAATTATGACAAGGACAACCCTTTTTTTTTTTTTATATACAAAATAGAATTTCTCCTCTAGCCTAATCTAAATGTATATGTGTGTGAAGTTCTCTCCTGGAAACTTAAACCCCGGCACTTGCCCCCCACACCCCATAAATACTTACTCCTATATTTATGAAGTGACTATCGCACCAAGGGTGCACGGTGATAGGAAAACCCAATTTTAACTTGATGAGATTTGGATGAATGTAAATTTGAGTATTCAACTACTCTCTTGACTTGAGTGTGGGACGTCTTACTCTCCATTGAGATTGTATTGAAAATTTGAGTATTCAACAACTACTCTCTTGATTGAGAAGTCCTTGAATTCATGTTAACAAGAGGATGTGAAATGTCCAAACAACTTTTGAAAACCTTTTTTTTTTTTTTTTTTTTTTTTTTTTGAGAAAGCAGTTGAGGACTTGACTAATAATTTGATTCCCATTTAATTAGGATTTGATGTGTTGGCTGTGTGGTTTAGAATCAACGTATGTGTTGCATGGTTGTTAGAAAGTAGAGCTCTCAGTAGATCTCGCTAGATTTGGGTGTTTTTGTAGTTTTAATTTTAACTGACATCACAACGTTTAATTTGTTTTTTTTTTCATAATTTTTTTTTTTGTTGGACATTATGCTTGACAAAGATTACGTTCAATTCATTTTACAAATTACAAACCTTTGTGATTGCTTATGATTTGCTATGATTTTGATATCTAATTCACATTTAGGGGCGGAGCAATAGTGTTAGGTTCTAAAAGTTTAGAAAAATTAGCAAATGGTGAGCACAAACTTGTCTAGATATAGATTCCTAGATCTATAGAGTTTATTAGACAATGATCAAAGTGTTACAAGTCAGAACACAAGGACATACAAACTGCAGAAAGAAGAATTCAAATTCAATGAAATCCGACCGATCGAAAATTAGATCCGACCAATTGAAAATCGCAGACAAGAAATTTTTGCAAAATTTTATTTCAACCCAAACTCTGCTTAAACGTTTTGGGTTTCAAGTGAAACACTTCTAGTATATGAACAAAAACCCTAATTATGTTTTGGGCTTGTTTAAAAATTCTGCAAAAACTATGCCTGTGATTTTCGATCAGTCGAGCCTAATTCTCGATCAGTCGAGAAAGACAAAACTTCACTTTTCTTTTTTGCAATCAGCTAGACTTCGAAACTTGAAACAACCTTATTTAAGCATTGCCTAAACACCTAGACTAGACATGTTTTATTCTCAGTTTGCCAACACAATACCATAACAATTCTAAATATTTAGAACCTAACAATTTTAATACAACCCAAAGTTCAGGAGTCTCTCTAACCCTTTCCCTGGGTAGTTGGATTTGGTGCAGTGTTACGTTTTCTTCTTATTTCTTTGAGCTTTAATTTCACTGTCATGTAAGCCGTGTAATTAACAGTATTTTTATTTTGGAAAATGCTAACAAATGCCCTTAGGGCATTGGTTAATAATCCATTTAAAGAAAGTTTTTATGAGAAAAGAAAAAAAGCAATTAATGTTTTGACAGATTTTTTCATTTCCCATAAAAATGATGTCAAAATTTTCCTAAAATGAACTATTAACCAATGCCCTAAGGGCACTCGTTTGCATGACCCTTTTATTTTTAGTTTTGTTGGGTTTCTTTTTTTACCTTGTGGAGTGAGCTAATGGCATGAGGACTTTGACTATTAATTTGATTCCCATTTGATTAGGATTAAATTTGTTTGCTCTGTGTGGTTTAGAATCAACGAATTGCGTGCTGTTATAAAATAGAGCACTCAGGAGACTCACTAGATTTGGGTGTTTTAAGTTTTAAACTTTTTTTTTTTTTGAGATAATTACAAATGTTGCTAATTTCGCAGCTCAAAAGTCAAATCCCTTAGACTCTTAAGCATTTTATGCATAAGGATATGTCAATTTAACTTTTAACTTACATCACAAAGTTTAATTAGTTTTGTTCGTAAAAGTTTTTGTTGGATATTATCATTATTATGCATCACAAAGATTACGTTCAAAATCATTTTACAATTTGCAATCTTTTGTGAGTGTGTGCTTATGAATTTCAATTATTTCAAGATCTAAATTGGCAATGTTGTCATAGCTAAATATTTGTTATTTCTTGTAGCGGCTTTAGGAATTTTTCTTAAGATAGTCATTAAAAAAATTAAAATTATACAAAATCTAATTAAAAAAACATGTGAAATTTTACAATTTCCTTTTATTAACAAAATGAAAAGGCACCCCCGCACCCTTAGTATGATGGTCATTTCACAACTATAAGTTCTTGTAGGGTGTAAGGGGTAAGAACCAGACTTCAAATCTTCAGGAGGGAGCTTCACATGCATACATTTATATTAGGTTAGAGTAAAATTCAATCTAAAAACAAAAAAAACAAAACAAAACAAAACAAAATAAAAAAAAATGAAAAAGAAAATATAGATTAATTAATGAAAATGATAAGATGAGAGTAATAAAATTAGAGAGTCTGATCATGATGATAGAAAAACATGGAGAGAGAGAGAGAGAGAGAGAGAGAGAGAGAGAGAGAGAGAGAGAGAGAGAGCCACGAATGATCACTGTTGACATTGCAAGCCAAGCCACCAAGGAGAGCAAATTAAAGTTATTGCAATGGCAACTATAAAGCCTAAGAGAAGTCACCGTCATAGTAGTATCTCTTTTCATATCGGTTTTTTAGGAAAAATAAATTACAAATTATTTTTATGTAATAGATTCAATATGTTACGAATTTGAATAATAAGTTTTTCTTTTTCTTTTTCTTTTTTTAATTCTGTTGGAAATTTTTTCATTTGTTCTGTTTAGTCTAATCTTGTTATTGTTTGAACTTTTTCTTTTTCTTTTTTGTGTGGTTATTTTGACTAATTTTTAGAGTTATGTCTAGGTACATTACCAATATATTAATAGAGTTGGTTCTAAAACTTAAAATTAAAAAATTAAAAATTGTTAGCGTGCATGCTACGTAGAAAGACCCAATACTACCTTGGACGAAGACCCCTGGGAAAACTACTCTACCGTGTGATTTGTGTCATAATGGACATCTCTCCTGAAAACGACGGGCAGAGAACATGAGTTTGAACTTTGAACTATTGTCATCTTCTTTTAAACCCTTCCCAAGTGGTCCTACCCCTATCTTCGGGATGGTTGTTTCCAGAATGAGATATATGGCAAGTCAAGTCTTGAACAAGATTTGTATTGTGGCTCTGTCAAGTATCATTTTCTCTCTTATCAACTAAATTGTTTATCTCAATTTCCTCAATCTGAATTTGGTTTCATAACTAAACTTTTCATATTCGAATTAATATGCCTGAACTTTGTGCTTATATAAGAGGCTAACATCTACGATTTTCACAACTTCCAGATGTGCGTATGCACTATTAAACAACAAAAAGACAACTAAAATAGGACAAAATTCGTATTAAACAAAAAGGCCCCGGAAATTTATGTTAACGCCTTAATGATACCTTCCAAGCTTATTTACTTTTCATGATTTGTAAATATTTTTGAAATTTTTAAGCCCAAAAACTCAAAGCAAACTTATAGAAACTAGTAAAATAGTTAAAGACTTGTTTGCCTTGGAAGTTAAAACGTAAAGGCTGTAGTATTTCCTAGAAGACTCAAATTAAATGTTTTTTTGACTTCTTGAACAACATAAATCATCAACTTCAAATATCATTTTCCCCCTCAAAAAAAAAAAAAAAAAAAAAAAAAAACCTCAAATATCATTTGAACTAAAGGCAAAATTTATTCTAAATAATGGGCCATGTTTGCTGGACTTAAAAATCAATTGGCACTACAACAAAAGTGGGCTATGGTGACGAAATCTAGTGAGGATAAACAATTTCGTCACCAAATATTATAAAAAATTTAAAATTGATTTCGTCACCAAATTGATTTCGTCACCAAAGATGTACCAATTGGTGATGAAATCAATATTTCGTCACCAAAGATGCACAAATTGGTGACGAAATATTTATTTCATCACTATAGGTCATGAAAAAAAGGCAAACCTAGGGTGACGAAATATTCATGTCACCAAAGACTTACCAATGGTGATGAAATTCTAAATTTGTCACCCAATATTAGGATGTAGGTGTTTTTGGTGACGAAATAAATTTTGGTCACCTATTGTTTAACCAAAGACTAACTAGAGGGCGACAAAATTCCAAATTCATCATCCAATATTAAGATGGAGCTGTTTTTGGTGAAGAAATAAGTGTTCATCACCTATTGTTTACAAATAATTAAGGATGGCCATGGGCAGGGTATACCCATACATACCCAACCCAATTAATTTATCCATGGATATCCGATTACTTTACCCAATTAGTATCCATACCCAATTGTTACCCGGTCTATTTATCCATAGATATCCATACCCTACCCAAAGCCAATTTTTATAAAATCACCAAATATTCTCAAAAACCACTAAAATGACCAATATATCTTCAAAATCTCTAAAATAAGCAAAATACCCATGAAACCTTTAAAATGACCAAAATACTCCTACAATCTCTAAAATCACCAATTATGCTAAAAAACCACTACAATGACCAAAATATCCCAAAATCTCTAAAATGAGCAAAATACCCATGAAATAACCTCAAAAATGACCAATGTATGGACCGTATTTGGATTAAATCCAGTACAAGATTGGGTTTAAGCCCAACAAGCCCAAACAATGAATTTATAAAGCGTGGGTGAAAGAACTAATTCTACTCTAAAAGATGGACCATAAAAGTTGCCGAATTAAGATTGTTAAGCACAAGTAAAGTAAGAAAATCTGTCATTGGCACAGCCTGAGAAACTTATCTTATAATATCTTGTTGAGGAACACAGTTACCAGAATTCACAATGTTAGTGCCTAGATTTTATGATTTTTTCCTCAATCCCCTTTTAGGTCACCTTCCCATGCTATATATTACAATCTTGGTGTTATCCCTGCCATACACGTGTAGGTTGGATTCTAAGAGCTCCTTCTTGTCCCATCCAACACCTCCTAGAACCATCAAATAGTAGCTGTAAGGCTGCTTGGTCACTGTTCAGGTATCACCTCCACATTAATACGGTCAGAGAGTTAGTTGGGAGGCATTTAATGTGGAGGTAGTAGCTTTTGAAGATATTTGTTGCCTCCTTTTACTTACCCCTTGTCCAACGTCCAACTCCTAATTATGATGTAACTTTGAAGAAGGCCTAGGGTGATATGACACTCTTACCGACCTCAGATCCTTGTTCCCGAGATGGCTTTTCTCCTTGAACGTGTGTCAAACTTGTCTCATACTATCTTTATTTTTCTTATTATACCATTCCCATTATAACCTCATTTGACCATTCTCGGATTAGTTAATGTCTTCAGATTGGGCCATAGGCCTAATTCGTACAGCCTTAATAATACCTCCTGACTAACTGGCCCCCACAATAGCCCTTCAAAATCTTGCTTTTTGACTCCTCGGGAGGAAAGGGTGATTTTGATGTCCTCAACCCATCTCGTTTATGGTTTTATTCTATATTCCCGATCCCCTAAATGCCTTTTTACCTGCTCAAGGCACATTCCTGACGCTTCGGTGTCCATAGCGTGCCATCATTAAATTTTGGCGGCACCTTTATCCCCCACGTTCAACGGTAGGATGTAAATCAAATGGTGGAGAATTTTTCTAGTTTTATGAGCAAGAACTTTCCCACTTGTAACTTCTACGCCACTAAAAATAGCTTTTCAAATCAATTCATTTTCCTACTTTCAACAATCACACAGTACTAGAGCTCATACACTGAACCTGTCTCTTTCTTTCATCTCCCTGTGCGTCTACAAATACTAGAAATTTGTCTGAGGACCCTTTTTTTAAACCTATAAGTTTTCTCAAACCCTCTTAGTTTTCATTTTAAACTTGTTAATTTTTCTTCAAACCTCTTAGAAAAATGGGTAAGTTCAAACGTTTAGTTGAGTCTGAGGAGGGTATGGAAAGTTTTAGGGCTAAGTATAGGATCCCACCAACAGTAGGCATGAGGTACGCTGCCCAGGGGGAGTGGGTAAATGTTAGGAAAACAGGAGAGGTGGTCATTCCCATGATCGCCTTCATAAAGGGAGGGATGACCATTCCCATGGGTACCATCACTAGGAATTACCTCAGGTTCTTTAGACTATCTCCCACGCAATGCGCCCCAAATATGTTTAGGGTCTTGGGAGTATAGAAGCTTTAATGAACCTAAATTTGACCCACCACAATGTGAATTGGGTATACAGCTTGCACCACCTAAAGAGACAGGGGTATTTCCTTAAGTCGAGGCATCCCGAAGTAAGGTTAATCCAGTGTCTCCCCACTTCAAACAAAAACTTAAAGGAGGATTTCTTAATCTTTTCTAGGGAATGGCACGATGGCGTACCCTGTCCGACTAAGGAGGGAGAACCAGGTGGGGGTATAGCTGTAGATTTATGTGTCTTGGTTTGCATTTCTCTTTTGTTTCCTAACACCCCTGTCTCTAACGAAATTTTATTCTAATTCAATGATTTTGCAGATAAGAGTTCTACTAAACCCAAGCTCAGTTTAATCAATAAAGAGAGTTTAGATAGGATTTTATGGGCCGAGGTGTACGTAAACGAAGCTGACAGTCAACTGCGAGCGGCACACCTGATTCTCGGGTATACACCCCTCTCTTTTGCCTTTCAAGCCCCAAAGTACGTGATAAAAGCCAACAATCCTCGGCTCCACCATATCAGTGTTGCCTACTAAGGTTTCGTTGTTCCGGAGGGTATTCCACTTACTGAAGGCACTCCTCGTACTCAAACACTCTTTGTTGCCACCCCTTCTATAGGAGCATCCTCATCCCAAATCATTCTTGAAGAAAAGGAAGAAGGAAGAGAAGAAGAAAAAGAAGATTCAGAGGAGATTGTAGACGTATCAGACTCGGACGAATTCGAAGCATTCAACCAACCTTTATCCCCCAAGAGTATATCAGACGAAATGGATATCCAGAGGAAATCCCAGAGGAGATAGAAGATCAACCCGGAAGAGGTGTAATGGGGAAGTCCACTCAACCTAAACTTCCTCCTCCTCCTCCCAAATCTCCTTTCCCTCCTCCTCTGCCATCTTTGCCCTCTAGGCCAGAACTTGCTGATTCGAAGAGGAAGAGAGAGCAGAAAGGTAAAGATGTGGTAGAGACCGAGAGATCTCGTCCTACTCGTGAAGACAAGGCTCAATGAGCTGTGAAGCAGCAAAAAGTTAGCCATGTGTCACAACAAGGCGTGCAAAGGGTAGATACTCAACCTCCAAAGTCTCAAGCTTGGCTTCCAGCACCCATGCTCGGCGGTGAGCCCTTGAGAGATGATGCATCACTCAGGGACTTCAACGGGGGTATTGGGTGCCATGTTGCTTCAGCCCTAGAGGAGGCTTTGTTACTTCTAAAGGATATGACCGAGTTGCGGAATATCAGGAAGAACGAGGTTTTCCTCAATTGTAAGAGATATTTGGGCATGGTATGATGCTAACCGCTTTTTTTTTTTTTTTTACTTACAATTATTATATATATATATATATATATTTTTTTTTTTTTATTTGTTATGTTACTAACCCTTTTCTTTTACGCTGTCCAAGCCACTTTCAGGCTTGAGGAGGTAACCAACTCCTGCTACAAACAACTGGAAGATGAGAGAAAAAGGAGGGTAGCAGTTGTGCAGATGCTCAACATTGCTGATCAAAACAATGTAGAATTGAGGAAAAAGCTGGCTGATGAGGAACATGCCCGCAAGAGTGTTGACTCGGCTCTAGAGAGCGCACAAAGACAAGCCGAGGATCAGAGGAAGCGCCTGTGTGAGGCCAATGATCAGTTGGCTGCTTCCAAGGAACAAATGGCAACCTTTAGGAAACAATTGGAAGAAGCCTAGAGGCTCAAAGATCAAGCCGAAAAAACAAAAGCTGAGGCAGAGAAGACAAAAATAGAGGCCGAGAAGGCAAGGGATGAGGCTGAACAGCATGGCTATGACATCAGCGTGGCCGAGACTGAGGATACCCTCCAGGCAGAGGTCCCTACTGTATACTAAGCCTACTGTGCTCAGACTTGGGAAGAAGCTCTCAACCGAGCTGGGGTTGAGGCTTCCTCTGAGTTGAGAAGGCCAAAAAATGTTTATTTCTCTCCAGCCATACGAGCCTCGAACCTTCCTTCCAACCAAGAGGAGTTGGCCTTTATAGTTGTTGTAAGGTTAAATTTAATCAACCATGTGTTGGCTTTATTCCATGACAAATTTTCTTGTAATACAGCACTTAGAAACCATGTATTTAGGTGGGAATCATGTAAGGGTAGTGTGTGAGAGAGTGTGAAGAAATGCTCAAGACAGTGCAGTGAAGCAGGGACTCGCGACTGGATCTCGTGGGAGGCTCGCGGCTTGTAAGCCGCCAAAAGTTGCACATGCGCAGAGCATGCAGGGGAGCTGAACAGTCACGCCAGCCGGAGCACTACAGGACAAAAATCCAGACTGGCCATTCAGTTAGCTTGCAGCTTGAACTCGCAACTCAGTCAAGTCGCGAGGTCAAGTCGCCAACTAATCCTGTTTTAGAAAAACTGACTCTTCGCATTCTATTTTCACACCAATATAAATACCCCTCATTCTCACAAAATATGTGTGGCTATTCAGAAAGAAAAACCCTAAGAAAGGTTTCTTCAAAACACCCACCCAATTAGAGAGAGCTACTCATTCTTAGAGAGAGCTACTCATTCTCAGAGAGAAATTTTTGTAGTCTCTTTTCATTCTCTCTCTCATTGTCATATCTACTGAGAGGAGATTTCTATCCAAACACTACCCACACCCATTTAGAGTGTTGAGTGTTTTTGGAGTTTTGGGAAGCATTGGAAGATGCCAAGGATAGCAGATGTTATGGATTATAGCGGAATCCAGTAAGTTAGAAAAGAAAAAGGTTTGGCACAACCTCGTTTGAGCAAGAAGCTTGGAGGACTTAGGTACATCGGGTAGATTAGGCTTGGAGGGTCTATTGCTGTTCATGTATCCCAACTACATTTTCTAGTGGATTATTGACCGCTTGGAGGGCGGCGGAGAGGTTTTACGCCGAGGGCTTCAGTTTCCTCTTCGATAACACATCGTGTGTTGTCCTTGTGTTTGCATCTCTCTTCCCTTAATCTTTGCCTTTTTATTTTCTGCTGTGGATGTGATTTTAATTGGCTTAGATTATTTACCAATTTTGTTTATAGGTTGTGTTCATTTTCCGCACACTTAGTGTTTGTCATAAAGCTTGAATTGGTTGTTTTGTAATTGGGGGTCTAAACGTTCAAGGGTGTTTTATACACTATTTAAACTTTCAATTGGTATCAGAGTGGGTACACTTGTTGTGGTTTAATTACCTAAGTGTGATCCTTGACCCCTTGTATTTATTTGCTATAGATTGTGTTTTGTATGCCTCTTTGTATGATTTGGTTGGTGATGAATGTAACATGCCACGTGTTTGTGAAAATGCCTCTATGAGTGTTCAACCTTATAAGTGTGATGACATGTTATTTGAATATATGGGTGTTATTGACAAACTCTTGAAGAAAAATGCTAAGAAGTTTCAAAAGAATTTGAGCAAGTTATTTTGTGAAACGGATGATTTGATTGCTAAGTTCAATGAATCCAACGAATTGGTTGAGAAATATAAAAAACTTGCTGAAATTTCTCTTGAAAAGCTGAAAGAGTTTGAATGTTTGAATATGGACTTGGATGCTAAACTTGTTTTGTCTAACAAACTTGTTGATGAGTTAAAATGTGAAAATGAATCTCTTAAGATGCATGCCACGTGTTTGATTGTTGAACCTACTGCTAAAAAGGATGATAATATTTGTTGCAATCATGTTGTGGTACCCGATTTTGTACCTAGTGTGTGTTCTACCTTAAAGGACAAATCGATGTACATTCCTCCACATAAAAGAAATCAAAAGGTGGAGAGAAAGGCTGTTAAGTCAAAGCCTCCGTTTAGGTCTCAACCTAAGGCTTGGGATAGATCTAAGTTTGTTTCAACTTGCCACCATTGTGGTGTGATTGATCATATAAGACCTCAATGTCATAAGTTGAAGAAGGAACAAAACCATATTGCTAGATCCCTTCCCAAAAGGCCTAGTGGACCTAAACACATTGTGTGTCATCATTGTGGTGTCTTTGGTCACCTAAGACCTCAATGCTCTAAGTTTCATGCTGTCAAAAGAATTAAAAGAAAAGAAAAACTTGAGCTTCATGGAAGTTATGCTAAAAAGAGTAAACCGGTTTTGAGTGAAAATAGCATGTTGTTAAAGAAAATGTTTAATGCTCTTAACTCCTTGACTATGTGCATCTTCGGTTCTCATTCTTCCAACCCTCGTCTCGCTTCTCTTGAGACACTCATTCCAAACAATCGTTCCGTTTGGATGAGGAAGGGTTCATATGGTTGAGCTTGTGCTCTTTTTAGTCCTTGATCTAATTCTTTCGATCTTTGTAGGACCCTTCATGCATTAAATGCCATATCATTATGTATTTTGTGCATCTTGCATTTATTTGTATGCATTGTTTTGTTCTTGATCTTACTTTTATGTTTCTGCTTTGTGTGAGTAAAAAATCCAAAACCACATAAAAAGTGAAAAATTCAAAAAGTTTGATCGTATATGTTTGAGCACATATCACATGTGAGTTTGGCCTTGTACCTTTGTACAAATGGTTTTGTGCATTTACGAGCTTAACTTGTTATTTTTGCACTTATATCTTTGTGGGAAAAATCTTGACATCTTTGTGTGATTATTGTAAATCGATTTTCAAGCTTGTCATGAATGATTAGTCAATAGTCATGTTGGTTTTGATACATGCGTAGACTTGTGCTTATATCTCTTCCCACTCTTTTAATTTTATTGCTTAAAAAGCTCAATAAATGTAAATCTCAAAATGAAAAGAGATAATGAGCTGCAAAAGCCATCGCACATACTAGTATTCGACTAGGAAAAAGGGAAAGCGACTTATATGAAATTGTATGATGCCTAAAAAGCTAAAGGCTTGTTCATCAAATTGAAATATCACAAATTTCAGGCATCGATCTCAAAATGAGATGTTTTGATTCAAAATGATCAAATGTTATGAAATGTAAAGAAGCCAAATGAAAAGCTTCATCGTATGTAATCGTTTTCTTATGGGAAGTCATATATGTTCATTTCTATAATTGAGATAGACCTCTTGACTTAGTACTAGTTGTGTATGACTTGATTGAATTGATCATTGAAGTTTCACTCTAGACTAAGGACTATTCCACATTTGATACACACACATAACACACATGCCTAATGTTCAATGAATGTCTTATTCATTTGTTAGATTGTACTTGTCTAAATGTGATGTGTGTGTGCTCAATCTTATATGAATTAATCCAAAAAGATTTTTGATCATTTTATATATATTTGGAAGTGATTTTTATCACTCTTTGTGTTTATGTTTAGTACTTACTTTGTTTTTCATTGTTTAAACATGTTCTGTGTTGAAAAACAGGTGTCAGAGTTTTTCACGACTCAGTTGGCGACTTGCCAGTCGTGAAAGCCCCAGTCGCGAGTTCATCCAGAAGTTTTGGCAACTCACTCGCGACTCGCGAGAATTTTCGCGACTGAACCTGGCGACTCGCGAAAATTTTCGCAACTGAACCTAACGACTCGCCAGTCACAAAACGCCCAAAATCAACTTTTTATAGAGCTTTTTCGTGGGAAACTTATTTTAAACCTCTCCCATCCTCTCTAAAACCCCTCTTTCAATATTTTTACATCAAAACTCAACCAATTTGAATGGTTTGTCATTCCATTAACATTTCTAAGGTAATTATAAACTCTTTTCATTAATTTTGATCCTTAGATTATGTTTTGGAGAGTTTTGTGCTCTTGGTTGGGATTTTTATCATAGGGGTTGGGAAAACTTAATTTTTTGTCAAATTTCTTCATGGGATTGGTTTCTTTTGTTGATTTGTATTGGATGTTGGCCCCTTGTGACAAAAAGAACATGTATTAAGGGTGAATTTCATGATGTTCATACATTGTTTCACATTATTGTTCATAGTATGCATGCTAGGTGTTTGATAAAATGTCTCTTAGGCATTTTCTCGCTTGTTTGGACTCCGATGAGTACCAAACTTTGGGGTTTCTCATGTTTCCTTATTAAGAACATGTTTGGTTCATTGGTTGTGTATTTAACACATCTTTCCCCACATATGTATTTACCATGCATTGGTCATGCATTACACTTATCCACCTCTTGCATACACCTTTACTACCCTTGTCATGTATTGGTCTATACCTTTCTTCTTCATCCTAGCATGTCATGTCTACCTTATGCTCTGTAGCATTTTATATTGTCTTAGGTTTGAGCTTCATTTTCTCATTCATCTCGCACCCCTTATGCATCATTAGCATTGTTCGTACCTTTATCTTTTGCCCTTGTTTCTTCTTGACCCTTTGTCTATTCCTAACAAAAAGGGGGAAAGTATACTCTAGAGAGTATACCGGAGTGTTTTGTCATTTCTATATGACTCTTGTGCACATCCTTAAGGGGAGAAATTCTATTTCTCATGCACATTTGTAGGGGGAGAGATATTCCATAAGGGAGATGCATGTACCAAGGGGGAGAAGACATTATGTTAACAATAAAACTTTATTTTGTTTGTTTTCTTGTATTGCATCGTGTTTGCGTTTTGGACATGCATTTATCCTTATGCTATTATGCTTCATTGAATGCATGTTCGGATGATCATTTGCTTTACTATGTGATCATTGTAGTCATTTCTATATGACTGTTTTGGTGTATGATCAAGTTGCTCACATGTTTCACATCATGTTTACTTGATCGCAATTTACTTGTTATATTATACTTGTCATTTTATTACTTGCTTTTCCTTGAGGGTCTAATGTGTTTTGTGCAAGTGTTTCAGGTTACAAGTATATATGTTCCAAGTGCATCACAGCTTCTCATCATTCTGAAGGGGAGAGAAATTTTAAGCACTTTTAGCTTATATTGTTCAAGTTTTTATTCAGTATTTTGTGGTTTGTGCCCATATTGCTTTTGTAAGCTTTTAGGGTTTGTTTCCTTGATTCTGTAGGCTTTATGGTTTGTACCATGCTTTATTCAGCCTTTATGCTTTGTTAAATCAGTACTTCTAACTAAATGTCATGCATTTTCTTGTTAAGTACTGTCACTCTTGTGCCCTTGTAAGATTGTTCCTAGATGTATATACTTAGTGTATTATGCATTGGTTGAGTGTTGGGCATACAAGTGACTTGCATTGTTCTTGTTAACTTGTATGTTCAAGTATTCATTTCAAGTGTGAATGAGCATTGTGGTCACTACCTTGTAGTGATTGCTTGTTTGATCAAGCCATGGTTTGTTTCTTAACTCCATCTTTGCTTGATCAGATCATGCCTACTTCATATGCATTTCATGCTTTTCTGCATACAATGATCATGGTGTATTGTTGTGTTTCAGGAGATTCATGCTCATATGATTCAAGAGCTTTATAGCTTCTAGATTTAGGTGTGAGTGAGTTTTTCCATTGTTCCGAAACTCACGTTTAAGTCTAGAGTCTGTTTTAGGGTGTTTTGTCACAGAATAGCCAAAGGGGGAGATTGTAAGGTTGAATTTAATCAACCATGTGTTGGCTTTATTCCATGACAAATTTGCTTGTAATACAGCACTTAGAAACCCTGTATTTAGGTGAAAATCATGTAAGGGTAGTGTGTGAGAAAGTGTGAAGAAATGCTCAAGACAGTGCAGTGAAGTAGGGACTCGCAGCTGGATCTCGCGGGAGGCTCGCGGCTTGCAAGCCGCCAAAAGTTGCACATGCGCAAAGCATGCAAGGGAGCTGAACAGTCACGCCAGCTGGAGCACTATAGGACAAAAATCTAGACTAGCCATTCAGTTAGCTCGCGGCTTGAACTCGCGACTCAGTCAAGTCGCGAGGTCAAGTCGCCAGCCAACCCTGTTTTGGAAAAACTGACTCTTTGTATTCTATTTTCACACCAATATAAATACCCCTCATTCCCACAAAATATGTGTGGCTATTCAGAAAGAAAAACTCTAAGAGAGGTTTCTTCAAAACACCCACCCAATTAGAGAGAGCTACTCATTCTTAGAGAGAAATCTTTGTAGTCTCTTCTTATTCCATCTCTCATTGTCATACCTATTGAGAGGAGATTTCTATCCAAACACTACCTACACTCATTTAGAGTGTTGAGTGTTTTTGGAGCTTTGGGAAGTATTGAAAGATGCCAAGGATGGCGGATGCTATAGATTATAGCGGAATCCGGTAAGCTAGAAAAGAAAAAGGTTCAGCGCAACCTCGTTGGAGCAAGAAGCTTGGAGGGCTTAGGTACATCGGGTAGATTAGGCTTGGAAGGTCTATTGTTGTTCATGTATCCCAACTACATTTTCTAGTGGATTATTGACCGCTTGGAGGGCGGCAGAGAGGTTTTACGCCAAAGACTTCGGTTTCTTCTTCGATAACACATCGTGTGTTGTCCTTGTGTTTGCATCTCTCTTCCCTTAATCTTTTCCTTTTATTTTCTGTTGTGGATGTGATTTTAATTGGCTTAGATTGTTTACCAATTCTATTTATAGCTTGTGTTCATTTTCCGCACACTTAGTGTTTGTCATAAAGTTTGAATTGGTTGTTTTGTAATTGGGGGTCTAAACGTTCAAGGGTATTTTATACACTATTTGAACTTTTAGTTGCTAACCTCGCCGAGGAAGCCCAGACTTAGGATCCTCTTCCTCCCAGTCAGCAGGAGCAGTCCAAAGAGCCTGAAGCTCCTAAAGATACCTCCTCGGATAAGGTCACAGAGGTTCCTCAGGATGGGGCAGCTTCCCAAAGTTTTGAGCTGGCTTTAGCTTCAACTACCATACCTACTGGAGAAGTCCCTAAGGAAAAAGAGAAAGTGGTTCCTCCTGAAGCAGCTGACAAAGCCTCCAAGAACAAGCTCCAAATAAAGTTAAAACCATAACTCTTTATTTTTACATAGGGTAGTAACAGTTAATGTAATGAAATTCCCTTTTTTCTTTTTAAGACAAGTTTTAATGAGATGTACACTTTACCTTTCCAAATTTATATGGGTTATTATTATTTTATCTTTTATTTATGCAATTTTCATTTTGACTGTTCTTTGTTCATATATAACCATATGCCATAGAAGAACGAAGTTTGCTAATATGAGGGAAAACAAAGTTTTACATATTTTAACTGAGAATTCAAGTAGATTATGACTGTTAAATCCACAGCACTATCAAGACATGCTCTTAATTTATCAATTCTAATAAGTTTCTAACTCTGAAAAACATCCAAATGTTTAAATAACAGGCAAGTCCAGGATACCTCAAAATGCTTTAAGTGATGCTCATGGATTTTACTTTGGCTTACAAATTTGATCATAACTTAGTTCAAGGGGTATTAATTTCCACTAAGTTTGTGATCCGAGGAACCTAACACAACTTAGTTTCCGTTTAATACTCCAATATATGTCAAAGGGTATTAATTTCCACTAATAGATGTCATCGGGTATTAATTTCCACTAAGTTTGTGGTCCGAGGAACCTGACATAACTTAGTTTCTGTTTAATATTTCAATAAATGTCATAGGGTATTAATCTCCACTAAGTTTGTGGTCCGAGGAACCTGACATAACTTAGTTTCTGTTTAATACTTCAATAAATGTCATAGGGTATTAATCTCCACTAAGTTTGTGGTCCGAGGAACCTGTCATAACTTAGTTTCTGTTTAATACTTCAATAGATGTCATAAGGTATTAATTTCCACTAAGTTTGTGGTCCGAGGAACCTAACACAACTTAGTTTCTATTTAATACTTCAATAGATGTCGTAGGGTATTAATTTCCACTAAGTTTATGATCCAAGAAACCTAACATAACTTAGTTTCTGTTTAATACTTCAATAAATAGGGAAACATATGATGCATAATTAGAGTAAATTAAAGAAAAAACTAAACAGAACTGTTTTTATTAATAATAATACCTCTTTAGATTGTTTACATTCCAAGGATGGAGTACAATTTTTTAATCTAGATCCTCCAAATAGTATGCACCTATTCTTGCCACCGAAGTTATTTGATATGGTCCTTCCCAATTAGGCCCCAATTTTCCCCAGGTTGGATTCTTAGTGGTTCCCAAAACTTTCCTCACTATCAGATCTCTCATGGCCAACGGCCTCAGCTTTACATTGGTATCGTAACCTTGCTTGAGCTTATACTGGTAGTAGGCCAGTTGGACCATTGCATTCTCCCTTCGCTCTTCGATCAAGTCCAAACTTTTTTCCAGTAACCCATCATTGTCGTCCGGGGTAAATGCATTTGTTCTCAATGTTGGGAAACCTATTTCCAGAGAGATTACAACCTCGGCCCCGTATGTCATCGAAAAGGGGGTTTCCCTGATTAACCGACGAGGCATTGTTCGATACGTCCAAAGGACATGCGGCAATTCCTCCACCCATCTTCCCTTTGCATCATCCAGTCTCTTTTTAAGTCCGTTCACTATAACCTTATTGACAGCTTCAGCTTGTCCATTTCCTTGCGGATAGGCTGGAGTGGAATATCTATTCTTTATCCCCATATTAGAATAGTACTATCTGAAGGTTTTACTATCAAATTGAAGGTCATTATTCGAGACTAGGGTATAGGGAACCCCAAATCGAGTAATGATATTCTTTCAAATAAACCTTTTGACATCTACGTCTCTGATATTAGTTAAAGGTTCAGTTTCGACCCACTTGGTGAAATAGTCTGTGCCAACCAGCAGATACTTTTTATTTCCCAGTGCCTTAGGGAAAGGATCTTTGGGACAGGCCTTATTGAGGTCTGTAGAATCCACACACACACGCCATTTCCCAGTTTTCTTTCTCACCACCATTGTGTTAGCTAATCATTGAGGATAGAAAACTTCCTTGATAGCCCCTGCCTGTTTGAGCTTGGTTACTTCGTTCCTGATAGCTTCAGCATGCTCTTTTGAGGGACGCCGAGGTGGCTGTCTCTTTGGGGTGATGGAAGGGTTAACGTTCAGGTGGTGACAAATGAAACTTGGATCTATACGCGGGGCTTCATAAGCGCTCCATGCAAACACATCAACATTTTTTTCGAAAGAATTCGACCAATTGTTTCCTTTCCGGTAGAGGCAATTGAGCTCCAACCTAAAAGAACTTCTCCGGATCGTTGCCAACAATTACCCTCTCTAGATCTTCACATTTTGCCTCGTTGGCTAGTCCGTTAAAGGGCAATGCCGGAGTTTCTAACTGCTATAAGCCATTATCATTGGTGGCCGAGGTCTTAGCCTTAAGCCGATGTTGGATAGCTGCCACTAAGTATTGTCTGTCTGTAGACTGAATTCCTACTATCTCCAAAACCTAGTCTTTGGATGGGTATTTCATCTTCTGGTGAAGAGTAGAGGAGATGGCCCCCAGGGTATGAAGCTAGGGTTTACCTATAATGGCCGTGTAGGAAGAGAAAACATCTACGACAATGAAGTCCACTTCCACCACATCTGGGCCGGTCTGCACAGGTAATCTAATCTGACCTTTTGGGATGACCATTTTACCCTCAAAACTCACCAGAGGAGAACTGTAGGCTACCAAGTTTTCAGGTTTCAAATTTGGCCCCCTATACAAGTCAGGGTACATTATGTCAGCAGCGCTGCCTTGGTCAATCATCACCCTTTTCACATCGCACCCACCGATTCAAAGTGTAACCACTAGAGCATCATCATGGGGCTGTATGGTTCCAACTTTGTCCTCATCTGAAAAAACTAACACTAACGAGATGCCCATCTTGACTCTCTTAGGCATTGAACTAGGCTCCTCGGCTAGATAACAGGATACTAACATCACCTTGGAAGGACAAGATCTGGTCCTCCCTGGGGCAGCAACAATAACATTTATTATGCCAAGGAGGAGTCTTGAAGAAGCATCTCCCCGAACGTCTGAACACATTCGGCTTCACTGACCATTGGAATGATGCAAGAGTTGTTTCAACTTCCTTTCCTGAATTAACTGGTCTAGATGGTCCCACAAGTTTCTGCAACCCTCGGTAGTGTGTCCATGATCCTGATGATATTGGTAGTAAAGGTTTTGATTGCACCTCATAGGATCTTTTGCCATCTTGTTTGGCCATTTGAAAAATGACTCATTTTTAATCTTCTCCAGCACCTGCTGCACTGGCTCTCGAAACATAGCATTAACCACCTGGGTGTTGGCAGACCCTAGCTACCTAACAAAGTCTTTCTGAGGTTGGTTATTATTGTACCGGTCCGACCTGAAATCTCTTCTCTCCTAAGGGATCATCTTAGCCTTTCCTTTTCCCTTTAGTGGGTCTTCTTCTACCCTTCTGTACTTGTTAATCTGATACATCAGTTGACATACACTAGTAACAGGTTTACCAGTTAGAGATTTCTTCAAATCATGCTCGGCTAGAAGACCAGCCTTAAAAGTACTAATGGCCACATCATCGTACTCTCCTTCTATTTCGTTAAACATCTCCCAGTCTCTATCTGAATAAGCCTTCAGAGTCTCACCCTCCCGCATGGACATAGATAATAAGGATCCCAAAGGCCGAGGAACCCTGCTACAAGTAATAAAGCGAGCACCAAAGGACCGGGTGAGTTTTTTAAAGGAGTCAATAGAGTTCACCTTTAAACCATTGAACCACCTCATCGCCACTGGGCCCAAGCTAGATGGAAAGACCTTACACATCAAGACCTCATCTTTGGAGTGAACGGCCATCCTTTGATTGAAATGGCTAACATGTTCTACCGGATCTGTTCGACCATTATAAATGGTGAACGTGGGTTGATGGAATCACCGAGGAAGACTCGCACCTTCTATGTTTCGTGTGAAGGGTGATTTAGAAACTTGACTCAGCGCCTTGTTCATGGCATCGTTCCCTAAACCTTTGCAAGGCGGGCTTTTGTATCTACGTCTATGGTGGTACTCCTTGTCATAGGAGAAAGTCTCGCTGGGCGGAGTTTTGGATCTCCGTCTATAACTATCACCATCTATAACCATCTATCTCTTCAGAGGACGGCTCGGAGCTGGGCGACGGATGTCTTCGCCAAGTGTGTCGCAATTCCCTCTTCGATTCATTGATTTCATGTTGCATGTCTTTATTATCCTTTGCATGGGAAACATTGGTCTTCCCTCGATATTGATTTTTACTAGTATAAGTTGTGTGCACACTTCCATCACGACCTCCTCTCCGTTCGAGGCTCCTACGCGGATTGCCATGTTGGAATCCCCTTGATTCTGCCTGGTACAAATTAGCATTCACCTAGTGTGGACCTGTCGCTGCCTGTTGTGGACCTGCTTCTTCCATCTTAGGTTACGCACCTAGATCGCTTTCAGAATAGATCAAGCTCTTCCCCACAGATAGCGCCAATTGTATGGACCGTATTTGGATTAAATCCAGTACAGGATTGGGTTTAAGCCCAACAAGCCCAAACAATGA
This sequence comes from Quercus lobata, assembly GCF_001633185.2. Taxonomy (NCBI): domain Eukaryota; kingdom Viridiplantae; phylum Streptophyta; class Magnoliopsida; order Fagales; family Fagaceae; genus Quercus; species Quercus lobata. Next base: position 88,577,106 of record NC_044907.1, on the reverse strand, counting down.
ATTTATAAAGTGTGGGTGAAAGAACTAATTCTACTCTAAAAGATGGACCACAAAAGTTGTCAAATTAAGATTGTTAAGTACAAGTAAAGTAAGAAAATCTGTCATCGACACAGCCTGAGAAACTTATCTTATAATATCTTGTTAAGGAACATAGTTACCAGAATTCACAATGTTAGTGCCTAGATTTTATGATTTTTTCCTCGATCCCCTTTTTAGGTCACCTTCCCATGCTATATATTACAATCTTGGTGTTATCCCTACCATACACGTGTAGGTTGGATTCTAGGAGCTCCTTCTTGTCCCATCCAACACCTCCCAGAACTATCAAATAGTAGCTGTAAGGCTGCTTGGCCACTGTTCAAGTATCACCTCTATATTAATGCGGCCAAAGAGTTAATTGGGAGGTGTTTAATGTGGAGACAATAGCTTTTGAAGATATTTGTTGCCTCCCATTACTTACCCCTTGTCCAACGTCCAACTCCTAGTTATGATGTAACTTTGAAGAAGGTCTAGGGTGATATGACACTCTTACCGACCTCGAATCCTTGTTCCCGAGATGGCTTTTCTCCTCGAATGTATGTCGGACTTGTCTCGTACTATCTTTATTTTTCACTTTATACCATTCCCATTATAACCTCATTTGGCCATTCTCGGATTAGTTAATGTCCTCGGATTGGGCCATAGGCCCAATTCGTACAACCTTAATAATACCTCCTAACTAACTGGCCCCCAAAACCAAATATGCTCAAAAACCACTAAAAATTACCAAAATATCTTCTAAACCTAATAAATGATCGAAACCCCCAAATCCCTAAAAAATGACCAAAGTACACACGAAACTTAAAAAATGACCAAAATACCCCCAAAACCTAAAATTTGGCCAAAATACCCCCGAAACAAAAAAAATTTACCAAAATAACCCCTAAACTTAAAAAATAACCAAAATACCTCCAAAACAAAAAAACTTACTGAAATAGCCTTGATGCTTGAAAATTACCAAAATACCCCCCCTCGAAAACCTAAAAAATGACTAAAATACCCCTGAAACCTATAAAATGACAAAAATGGCCCTAAAACCTATATGATGATAAAAATATACCCTAAACCTAAAAGATGATCGAAATACCCTTAAACCTAAAAATGACCAAAATACTCATTTTTATAATTTCAGGCTATTTTGGTCATTTTTTAGGTTTAGAGGGTATTTTGGTCATTTTTTAAGGTTTTGAGGGTATTTTGGTCATTTTTTAAGGTTTTGAGGGTATTTTCGGTTATTTTTTATATTTAGGGGGGTATTTTGGTAATTTTTATATTACGAGAGTATTTTGATCATTTTTAGGTTTCATGGGTATTTTGGTACTTTTTAGGTTTTGGGGAGTATTTCGGTCATTTCTTAGGTTTAGGACATATTTTTTGTCATTTTTAAGTTTTGGGGGCATTTTGATTATTTTAAAGGTTTCGGGGGTATTTCAGTTATTTTTTAGGTTTATGGGGTATTTGGTATTTTTATAGTTTTCGGGGATATTTTGGTAATATTTTAAGTTTAAGGGGTATTTTGGTAATTTTATGATTTTAGAGGTATTTCAGTCATATTTTAGGTTTAGGGTGCATTTCGGCAATTTTAGAGGATTTTAGGAGTACTTTGGTTATTTGCAAGTTTTAGACGCAATTTGGTAATTTTGATTATTGGTTAATTGGGTTGGTTTGGGTTTACTCATAATAATTTGGTTGAGTTAGGTTTGGATAAGATTTAATTAGTTAAATGGATAATAATGGGTAAATTACACCCGATTGGCATGAAAATTGGCGTGCATGTTAAGAACATATTAAACATGTAATCCAACGGTTGGATTTTCAAAATATGAATTCAATAATAAGTTATTGGGTGGTGTAAAATTTTTTAGAGTTACATCAGGTGTAACTTGAACTAAGCCCTATATTTCTTAATTTGATGTGAATTTTGACAAATCTACCATTAGATTACATTATCTTCATATATTTTTTATGTTTACAAAATTTCAAGATGATCAGAGATTAATAAGCATGTCATCAATTAATTTTCTAAATTCAAGTTTTTGTAGTTTAAAATAATGTTTAAAAGAAGAGTTTAAAGATCAAATGGTAAATTACACCTAATTGGCATGAAAATTGGCACGCATGTTAAGAACATATAGATCATGTAATCTAACGGTTGGATTTCAAAATATACATTCAATAATAAGTTATTGGGTGATGTAACATTTTTTAAAGTTACACCAGGTTTATCTTGAACACAGCCCTATATTTTTAAATTCAATGTGAATTTTGACAAATTTATCGTTAGATTACATTATCTTCATATATTTTTCATGCTTACAAAATTTCAAAGATGAGTTTAAAAATGATCAAAGATTAATAGTCATGTTTAAATTCAAGTTTTTGTAGTTTAAAATAATGCATAAAAGATGAGTTTAAAGATCAAATGGTAAACAACATCCGATAGGCATGAAAATTTGCATGCATGTTAAGAACATATAGAGAATATAATCAAACGGTTAAATTTTAAAAATATGAATTCAATAATAAGTTATTGGGTGGTGTAACATTTTTTAGAGTTACATCAGCTGTAACTTGAACCCAGCTCTATATTTCTTAATTCGATGTGAATTTTGACAAATCTACCGTTAGATTACATTATCTTCATATATTTTTCATTCTTTAAAAATTTCAAGATGATCAAATATTAATAGGCATGTCATCAATCAATTGTCTAAATTCAAGTTTTTGTAGTTTAAAATAACATTTAAAAGATGAGTTTAAAGATCAAATGGTAAATTACACCTGATTGGCATGAAAATTTGCATGCATGTTAAGAATATATAGATCATGTAATCTAACGGTTGGATTTTCAAAATATGCATTCAATAATAAGTTATTGGGTGGTGTAACATTTTTTAGAGTTACATCAGGTTTAACTTGAACACAGCCCTATATTTCTTAATTCAATGTGAATTTTGACAAATCTTCCGTTAGATTATATTATCTTCATATATTTTTTATGCTTACAAAATTTCAAGGTGATCAAAAATTAATAGGCATGTCATCAATTTATTGTCTAAATTCAAGTTTTTGTTGTTTAAAATAAAGCTTAAAAAATGAGTTTAAAGATCTAATGGTAAATTACAACTGATTGGCATGAAAATTGGCATGCATGTTAAGAACATATAGATCATGTAATCCGACGATTGGATTTTCAAAATATGCATTCATTACTAAGTTATTGGGTGGTGTAACATTTTTTAGAGTTACACTAGGTTTAACTTGAATACAGCCCTATATTTCTTAATTCAATATGAATTTTCACAAATTTATCGTTCGATTACATTATCTTCATATATTTTTCATACTTACAAAATTTCAAGGTGATCAATGATTAATAGTCATGTCATCAATCAATTGTTTAAATTCAAGTTTTTGTAGTTTAAAATAACGCATAAAAGATGAGTTTAATGAGCAAATGGTAAACTACATCCGATTGACATGAAAATTGGCATGCAAGTTAAGAACGTATAGAAAATATAATCTAACGGTTAGATTTTCAAAATATGAATTCAATAATAAGTTATTGGGTGGTATAACATTTTTTAGAGTTACATCAAGTGTAACTTGAACCCAGCCATATATTTTTTAATTCGATGTGAATTTTGACAAATCTACCGTTAGATTACATTATCTTCATATATTTTTCATGCTTAAAAAATTTCAAGGTGATCAAAGATTAATAGTCATGTTATCAATCAATTGTTTAAATTCAAATTTTTGTAGTTTAAAATAACGCATAAAAGATGAGTTTAAAGATTAAATGGTAAACTACATCCGATTGGCATGAAAATTGGCATGCATGTTAAGAACATATAGAAAATGTAATACAAAGGTTAGATTTTCAAAATATAAGAATAATAATTTATTGGGTGGTGTAACATTTTTTAGAGTTACATCATGTGTAACTTGAACTCAGCCCTATATTTCCTAATTCAATGTGAATTTTGACAAATCTACCATTAGATTACATTATCTTCGTATATTTTTCATGTTTACAAAATTTTAAGGTGATCAAAGAGTAATAGGCATGTCATCAGTCAATTGTCTAAATTCAAGTTTTTGTAGTTTAAAATAACATTTAAAAGATGTGTTTAAAAATCAAATGGTAAATTACACCTGGTTGCCATGAAAATTGGCATGCCTGTTAAGAACATATAGATCATGTAATCTGACGGTTGGATTTTCAAAATATGCATTCAATAATAAGTTATTGGGTGGTGTAACATTTTTAGAGTTACACCAAGTTTAACTTAAGCACAGCCCTATATTTCTTAATTCAATGTGAATTTTCACAAATTTATTTTTAGATTACATTATCTTCATATATTTTTCATGCCTACAAAATTTCAAAGTGATCAAAGATTAATAGTCATGTCATCAATCAATTGTTTTAATTCAAGTTTTCGTAATTTAAAATAACGCATAAAAGATGAGTTTAATGATCAAATGGTAACTACATCCGATTGACATGAAAATTGGCATGCATGTTAAGAACATATAGAAAATGTAATCTAATGCCTAGATTTTCAAAATATGAATTGAATAATAAGTTATTGGGTGGTGTAACATTTTTTAGAGTTACATCAGGTGTAACTTGAATCCAGTCCTATATTTCTTAATTCGATGTGAATTTTGACAAATCTACTGTTAGATTACATTATCTTCATAAATTTTTCATGCTTACAAAATTTCAAGGTGATCGAAGATTAATAGGCATGACGTCAATCAATTGTCTAAATTCAAGTTTTTGTAGTTTAAAATAACGTTTAAAAGATGAGTTAAGATCAAATGGTAAATTTCACCCGATTGGCCTGAAAATTGGTATGCATGTTAAGAACATATAGAACATGTAATCCAATGGTTGGATTTTCAAAATATGAATTAAATAATAAGTTATTGGGTGGTGTAACATTTTTAGAATTACATTAGGTGTAACTTGAACTCAGCTCTATATTTCTTAATTTGATGTGAATTTTTATTTCTATAACAACTGTGACTTCGGGATCATTTTGGCATCTTAACAGAAACGTTCAAAAACCGATTGAGTCATCCTGGTTTTCCGTTTTCACGGTTGATCAGCCGATCCTTAGTTAATCTTGGGTTTTTACTATTTTTTGGTTTTTTGTTATAACCAGACCGGATCAGTGATTGGTTCCTGGTTGAATTGGCAAGTCTAGTCTAGTTTTAAAAACTGATACGAACAAGGAACCAAAAAAGTGACTGGTTAATTACCAGTTTTTTGGTCCGATTGGTGACGTCATAAATATTTATTTTATAATTATAAAAGAAAAAATATAATGAGTTTATTACTTATAATATGTAGGTAAAAATTTGCAAAAGATTTATGTGGGTTTTCACATCTTACATTTAGAAAATAAAAATAGCAAAATGTAAAAGCGGACCATCACATATTTTAGTGATACTTTCATTTAGATTTAATTATTTTTCATGGGTATTTTTCTTATTTTAGAGATTTTGAAGATATATTGGTCATTTTAGTAGTTTTTGAGAATATTTGGTGATTTTATAAAAATTGGCTTTGGGTAGGGTATGGATATCTATGGATAAACAGACCGGGTAACAATTGGGTATGGATACTAATTGGGTAAGGTAATCAGATATCCATGGATAAATTAATTGGGTCGGGTATATATGGGTATACCCTGCCCATGGTCATCCTTAATTATTTGTAAACAATAGGTGATGAACACTTATTTCTTCACCAAAAACACCTCCATCTTAATATTGGATGATGAATTTGGAATTTTGTCACCCTCCAGTTAGTCTTTGGTAAACAATAGGTGACCAAAATTTATTTTGTCACCAAAAACACCTACATCCTAATATTGGGTGACTAATTTAGAATTTCGTCACCTCTGGTAAGTCTTTGGTGACGTGAATATTTCGTCACCCTAGGTTTGCCTTTTTTTCATGACCTATAGTGATCAAATAAATATTTCGTCATCAATTTGTGCATCTTTGGTGATGAAATATTGATTTCGTCACCAATTTTAAAAATTTTATAATATTTGGTGATGAATTCTTCTTTTCCTCACTAAATGTTATCATTTGGTGACGAAATTGTTTATCCTCACTAGATTTCGTCACCATAGCCCACTTTTGTTGTAGTGAAAATTTGTATAAAATAATTTGTAAATCTAGCATTATCTATATGTTATTATTAGTGTTGGGTTGGGTTTGGTGAGAAGTGTTTGAAAGGTAAATTGATGGTGGAGCATGGCCAAAACCATTGCAATATCAAACTTTGTAAATCTAGTATTTGACATTAGTTATTATTGGTGTTGGGTTGGGTTTGGTAAGAAGTGTTTGAAGGGTAAATTGATGGTGGAGCACAGCCAAACTCATTGAAATATCAAACTTTGTAAATCTAGAATTTTCCATTAGTTATTATTGGTGTTAGGGTGGATATGGTAAGAAGTGTTTGAAGGATAAATTGATGGTGGAGCATGGCCAAACCCATTGTAATATCAAACTTTGTAAATCCAGCATTTTCTGTATGTTATTATTAGTGTTGGGTTGGGTTTGGCAAAAAGTGTTTGAAGGGTAAATTGATGGTGGAGCACGGCCAAACCCATTGAAATATCAAACTTTGTAAATCTAGTATTTTCCATTAGTTATTATTGGTGTTGGGGTGGGTATGGTAAGAAGTGTTTGAAGGGTCATTGAAATATCAAACTTTGTAAATCTAGTATTTTCCATTAGTGATTATTGGTGTTGGGGTGGGTATGGTAAGAAGTGTTTGAAGGGTCAATTGATGGTGGAGCACAGCCAAACCCATTGAAATATCAAACTTTGTAAATCTAGTATTTTCCATTAGTTGTTACTGGTGTTGGGTGGGTTTGGTAAGAAGTGTTTGAAGGGTAAATTGATGGTGGAGCATGGCCAAACCCATTGAAATATCAAACTTCGTAAATCTAGTATTTTCCATTAGTTATTATTGGTGTTGGGGTGGGTTTGGTAAGAAGTGTTTGAAAGGTAAATTGATGGTGGAGCACGGCCAAACCCATTGCAATATCAAACTTTGTAAATCTAGCATTTTGCATTAGCTATTATTGGTGTTGGGGTGGATTTGGTGAGAAGTGTTTGAAGGGTAAATTATTGGTGGGGCAGGGCAAAATCATTGTGATATTAGTCGTTTGAAGCCCATTTCTCAACAAAGGGGCTCCGATTGTGTTAGGTATTTACTCTTTTTATATATATATATATATACCATCCCTTCTTTCTTTTTGCTTATTCTTATTATTATTATTATTATTATTGTTGTTGTTGTTCTTGTTGTTCTTGTTATTTTGCTAGATCTGAGGATTTAATCATAATTTAAAGCCAATTAAGTCTCATAGATATAAAGGAAGAGGATAAGGCTAAGTGGACCGTCACCAAGTCAAGTTTCTTCTCTTGTGCAGCCACATATGAGGCACAAGGCTAAGGTGGTGGACTGGTGGAAGCTCTCGTGGCTCAACCTTACCATACCAAAGCATGCTCTCATTGGCTGATTGGTTATCAAGAATAAATTAACCACTAGAGGCTGTCCCAATGGAATAATAAGGGAAGTAAAATTAATACATGGCAAGTTGTGATTGGTGAAACATAAAGTAGTACATAAAAAGTGGTACAAAGAATATGTATTCATCCCAATGAGGTTACACAGGTGACACTCTTTTTGTGTTGAAAGAATGAGCCATTTCTTTATTTAGTGATCTTTCCGGACACATGTTTATGGAAATTGGGCTGTTAGGAACCTCAAAGTGAAGGGACTTGCAAGTTACAGCATTCATATGTAAGATTGGATGGTGGGGGTCTATATATTATATTTGGTGCCAAAGGAAGGCTATCATCCATAATGGCCCAATCTTAACTAAGGAGCAAATCCTGTCAAAAAATAAAGGAAGATGTTAGAGGCAAGCTTGAGTTCAAAGAAAAATTCCCTAATTCCACTCTAAACAGGATTCTTTGCTGACTTCGGGGCTTAAACAATTCTATTTTGATCTCCACGGCTCAATGATCTTTAATTTCTGCAGTAAATTGCAGAATTTGTTTTGATTTTGAGTTATAATGGAGTCGCTTGTTGGATAAATGGAAAATGGCAAGGTTCTGATTTTGTTTGTGGTAGTAGGATGCTATACTAACTATGGCTAATTGTATTGCACTATATTTATTCGCTTTGCTTGGGTTGTGAGTTGCATTTGAGCTGTTTACTGAGGTCAGCTACATGCTTTTTTCTTGTTAGTAAATACAACTAGAGGTGCAAAAAATGACTATCAATTCTGCAGATTGTTGCTGTGTGCAAGACTGTTTGCTATGTGCTTGGAAGGTTGATTGCTTAAACAAGTGTTCTCCTGTTCATAGTTCACAGATGTTTGTTTAGCTTGTGTTATTAATGCACAGGTTAACTTTGTATTTTTGGTTGGCTTTGTTGGTCGAGTGGGCTTCTTTTAGGCTTAGTAATTTTGATAGCTAAATGACCTTTTGTTCTTTGAATAGATTGTATTCTTTGTTTCTTTTTCAATAAAATATTTATTCGAACTTGAATCCTTGAAGAATTTATTCTAGGTAGTGAAGGGTGACTGTTCTTATAAGTGTTTGTTTAAAGTCTTATATAATAAATTGAAACTTAGGTTGATTGTTATACTCTCTACAGCTACAAGATAATGTAATTTAAAATATTAAGTTTAAAGGGAAATTAAACAAAAGATCCACTTTTATTTGTACACTAGAATAATGCCATATAAAGTTCTAAACTAACATGGCATCTTTGATGCATTCCCTTCCTATAAAAGGCTTTTAGGAATTGAGTTGATTATTAGTACAAACACAGTCACACATAATAGTAGTAGAACAAAGCACAGTACATGAAGAACACTCCTACACCAGAAGAGAGAGAAAATCACTGATTCTAACACTAGAAGTGAAAGAAAATCATCCATTGATCCTTTCAAAAAGGGATTAAACTAGCATAATAATATAACAGATCAGGTAGAAATGCCTAATCTCATGCTTAATCCAGGAATTATTAAAGACATTAAATTCCTTCTATTTGTTTCATGTCTCTGCAATTCACCCAAAAAAAAAAAAAAAATCGTTAGCTCACCATTTTAAACCTTGATAACATAAGAAAAGGGATAGGAATTATTACATGAAGGTTGTGGGTTTTAATAAGATGACAATTTATGTTTAGTTTTGTGATCATGAATGAAAATGAAAATCCAATTTTACAATCATCTATGATGATCTACTCAAAATTAATAAAAAGGTCAACATAAAATCTCCATGCTTTTTTAATAGAAGTATTTGGGGACTGAATGAAATCAAAGTAAATGAATAGGGCACACTACTTAACTTAGTCTTATAATCAAAACTAAATACCCCTTACTTGAGCTCTACTTGGTCTGTCTCTGTGCATTCCCAAACTAACGAAAGCACTTTTTATCAGTTTCAGTTCCTTAATGACTTCCTCCATACACATTCTCTCTTTTGGGGATTCCAATGAACATAAGATTTCAATATTAAGAATTGAGAGTAAGCACTTTTGCGTGTCAACATCAATATGCATAGAATCCTCAATATTATTAGCTTCTTCTACTTCAATTTCATTATCACTGTCATCTTTTTCTGTTGCCATCATTACTACAATTGCAACTCCTAATTCTTCAACTTCTCTTGGCAAAAGCATTGGGTCAACAACTTGAGCAAGTCTTTTTGGTAATGCCATCTTAACAAAATAATGGAGATTCAGACCATCTTTAAACATATCATCAGTGGGAGACCTTCCTGTAAACATTTCCAGCACAAGGACTCCGTAGCTATATACATCCCCCTCAGTTGATACCTCACCACCCATGCCATACTCTATAACTCGTGGAATGGAAGGAAATTAGGCAATTTTTATCTATAATGAAATGGATTAAGGTTTAAAAAAGCAAATACAAAGAAAATGAAATGAATCTATATGGAAAAACTATATGACATATGATATTACTTCCGCAATGGAAGGAAAATGTATGAAACTTTACCTCGAGGGGCCAAATTACTTTTTTTTTTTTTTTTTGCATGTTCAATTTGATTGAAATATATGCATACAAAGAAGATATGAAGCTTAGCCAAAGGATCAAAATGTCCATCACCAAATTAACTTAGGCATTTCTCAGAGTATGAATATTACTTTTGCTATTAATTATATTATTTTAAATTTTATGTAAAATTAATTATGTGCTTGTATGTACTCAAGTGAATATTTATTATATGAGACAAAGAAATAGTAAGAAAGAGAGTATGTTAATATGTTTATACTAATTTTAAGAATATTATATGCTTAAGAATACAAGTGGTTAATTCTTATCTTTTGATAAAGTGACAAAGAGAAAAGCAACATATTATAGTATTGTTAAAGATTTAAAACTAAATAAGAGAGGTTATACCTAGAGCAACATAGCCGATAGATCCATTTAACCCAATTGTACAAGTATACTTTTGGGAAGAATCATCGGTGCCTATGAGGTGTCTTGCTAAACCAAAGTCGCTTACATGAGCAATCATCTCACTATCGAGAGGAATATTGCTTGGCTTTAAATCACAATGTATGATTTGTTGCTGACAATGATTGTGCATATAATTTAATGCAGAAGCCACATCAATTGCAATAATTATTCTTTGAAGAAAGTGAATGCTCAAAAATGTGTTAAAACACGAGCTCTTTAGACCCCCAAATTAAAATATTACGGCTCGATAGATTTTACTCTAATTTATACTAAGTGCGGAATAGAGTAAATGTGAGCTGATAAATAAATAAACTACTCTAAGCCATTATCAATATAACACAGCAGTAAAATGACAGCTAAAAGAGTTGGGAAGAAGAAAGCAAACACAAGATAATACGCCAATATGTTATCGAAGAGGAAACTGAAGAACTCGGCGAAAAACCTCTCCACCGCCTTCCAAGCGATAATCGATCCACTAGACAATCAGTGGGGATAGATGGGTTAGCAAGAGACCCTCTAAGCCTAATCTACCCGATGCACCTAAGCCCTCCAAGCTCCTACTCCAACAAGACTTCTCGGAACCGTGTCTTGTTTAGCTCTCCGAATCCCGCAATACGCCCAATTGCATCCGCTAAAGCCTGGTTTTTTCCAATGCTTCTCAGCAGCACCAAAACTTTACTGAACATTTTGAAAGGGTGTGGTAAATGTTTGGGCTATCAACCTCTCAATGGTATGGAAATGGAAAGGTAGGAGTTGAGGAAAATCCACAAGCAAAATGTGTAGAGAATTATGGGTATAACAATCTCTAACTCTCAAGGTTTGTGGCTAGGGTTTTCTCTCAGAAGCACTCAACATTTGTGGGTAATATGGGTATAAATAGTGCAGGCACAGAAAGTGTGTATCAGAAATGACAGTCTAGCAAAACAGAATGTTTCGTGGGTATCTCGAGGGAAGGCCTTATCTGCGAGACACTTGCGAAACATAGTTGTCTCCATCCTGTCCTGACTCTTCGCAATCCAGTCATGTGCAGGGCACATGCATCACTTCGCGGGATGCTTACTCGCGAGCTACCCACAAAAACACTTCAGTCTTCAATTTGCCTTGAGTCTTCACACACACTCTCTCTCTCTTGCACACAACCCTTACAAATAAATTCCACAATAAATACAGGATATAAAAGATTGAACATAATTACAATTAAATTTGGCACAGAATAAAAGCCAACAAAATACATAGTTGTAAATTACAACTTTACAGAAAGCTTAATTTTTTTGATTGATTTTCGCAATTTGTCATTGGATGTAGCCATATATCTAAGCCCCTATTTGTCATGAATTCAAATACAAGAGCTTTAAATTCATCACCATTATAATTGATACTAGAGCAACATGTTAAGATCTTCACAAGATTTCGGTGCCGAAAATTTCTTAAGACATTGCATTCCACCACAAAACTCTTGGTAGCTCCTTTAGTTTGAAGTTTTAGGACTTTTACAGCAACTAACATTTCTTCATGATTAAGAACTCCTTTGTAAACTGATCCAAAACTACCAGATCCAATCAAATTGTTAAGAGAAAAACCATTAGTTGCTCGATGAAGCATTTTGAAGGAAACTGTTGGGAGGAGATCCGTCTTTGAGACTATAGAAGATGGTTTCATTTTATATTTTTTCCTCCAATAAAGAACAAGAAATGATGAAACTAGCAGGACACATGCAACCACACAAAAAATTGTGATCATTGTTCTAGAAGTAAGAGATTTTCTTGATTTTGTAACTTTGGGGCATTTAGGTAGTTGTAATTGTGGAATACCCCCACAAAGCTTATTATTTCCAATAATTGATATTGCATCTATATTTTTGAAAACTCTAGCAGTTGGTAGTGGACCCTTAATATCATTGAACGAAATGTTCAAGTATTTTAAAAATAAAAGTTTCTCTAGACCCTTTGGAATAAATACTGATAAGTTGTTTCACGAAATATCCAAAAGTTCAAGGCCTTTCAAATAAGCCATGGATGAAGGTATGATTCCTTCAAAGGAATTCCCTTGCAAGTAGAGGTTTTCTAAATTCAATAAATTTCCAATTGTTGTGGGAATTTCACCGAACAAGTTGTTTTCAGAGACATCTAGAGAATTAATATTTTTCAAATTGCCGACTTCAACAAGTAATTTGCCACTAAATGAGTTGTAGGATAAATTGAGTAATAGCAACAAAGAGAAAAGAGAAAAAACTTACTGAGGTATAACTCCACTGAGGTAATTTTGTGAAACATCCAATTGTTGCAAACTTCAGTAGTTACCAATACTTGGAGGTATACTTCCTTCTAACTTGTTTTGAGAAAAGTCGAAATGAACCAATTGAATGAGGTTGCTAGTGGAGCTTGTGATTTTCCCTGACAAATTGTTCCCCCATAAAAACAATCCTTGCATCTTCCAAAAGTTCCTAAAATAAGTAGGTATCACACCAGTGAAAAGATTCACTTCCATGCTCAAACCAATTAAGTTGATAAGATTCTGCAACATTGCAGGAATCGCTCCTGATATTTTGTTGCCTCCTAAATACAATTCATTAAGTTTTATTGACAAGTTGCCAATAGAATTGGGCAAAACACCTTCGAATTGGTTTAATGTAATTGACAGCGATTCCATTTTGCTACAATTTCTTAAAGACGTTAAGAAATCCAAATCCTTTCCTAATTTATTTTGACCTAGATTTAGCACTTTAAGATCTAGTAGATATCCCAAATTAGTCGGAATTGGTCCCACCAAGTTGTTATACCCTAGGTCAATCACTTGAAGCTTAGATGCGTTGCATAAAGAACCAGGGATCGGCCCAAAGAATTTATTGTAAGAAATTTCAAATAATTTGATATTAGGGAGAGTGAGGCCTATGTTTGTTGGAAGAGTGCCACTAAGGGTCCGTTTGGGAGTTTATAAAGGAATTGAATGGAATGGAATGATCATTAAAGGAATGGAATGGAATGGATTTAGTAGGGAAAGGAATGGAATGGAATGGAATGGAATGTGATTTAAAAATCTTGTTTGGATGTTATAAAATAAAGGAATGGAATGGAATAGAAAGTAAGTAACATCGTTTGGGAGTGACATTGGAAAGAATGGAATGGAATCATTTTATAATAACATTACTATTATACCCCTCATTTTAAAGAATATAAAAAATAATCAATGAAACTTATAATTGCTTTGAAATGCTTAGTATTTAGTGGATGATGTGAAACTAGTTAGCCACAATTGGGTCTGTGTTAGATTATTGAATTACAATATTGTTTTGTCAAGGTGAATAGATTGTATCACACTAATCAATAATTTAACAGATGAAGATAATGGCATGAAAAATTAACAATAGTACAATTTCTTTATTTCAATTTGCAAATTTTTTTTAGGGGCTGCTAGTTTTAGATTGGATCTTTTTTGGCTGGTATGCTTTACAATGGATTCGATAATTTAATACATCTCCATCTCCCAATTTCATTAAGGAAAAAAAAATTATTGTAGCTAAAAAACAAGTTATGTATATTCCTATGTTGTAAAGCAATTCACGCATCACATATTTATTCTCAACAAAATAAATATTGTCTAACAATGCAAACAAATATCTTTAAAAAAAAAAAACTCCAGTAATGAGTAATACCAAAACAAAACAAAATAACATAATCCATTCCAAAACTAAGGTTGGCCAAAAAATCCCACACTTTTTTTAATTTTTAGGCCTAGACATCAGTGTCAATAAGACACATTTGCGCTCATGATCTGGGCAACGAAAGAACATCTCTTTATATGTTGGATTTTCCATCAAAAATATGTAGGCCTCAGGCATAAAAAAATTTATATTAAAAATAATCTACTCCAACTTATTAAAGTTCTAAACTACTATTATTTTAATTAAAATACTTTTCATTTTATTTTCTTTTCATTTTAAATTTTTTTTACTCTTTTTTTTTTTCTTAACCACACACCTGTCCTTGTACACTAGCTTTAACATCTTAGTAAGTTGTAAACAAATGCATAAAATATATTATGTATATATTTTGTTTAGACAGAAAGGGAATTGACGTTGATAAATTATAACATAGATTGATGGATAGAAAAGGGAACTATCTTGGTCTAATATTGGTTTTGTTATTTGCATTGCAAGAATTCTGTTGTGATTTCATGAATAAGTAGTGGGCAATAAATTTGTTTGAATTATTTTTGGCTAAGAATATATTCAATGAAATGCCTTGATTTGAATTTGGGCAGAGTCATGTTACTCGGTCCTAGGCTGAATCATTTTCATGCTCAGCATTAATAGTAAAAAAATAAGTTTCTATGCTAACTCAGTGTATGATTTTCTGCAACAGTGCATTACTTTCTAGTTTCTTCTCATTTAAATTTTTTTTTACTCTTGCTTTTTTCTTAACCACACACCTGTCTTTTGTCTAAACTTGTACACTAGCTTTTGTAGACATTTCCTCTTAACCATACACATGGTGAAGCCTTGGAGCTATTAACTAATTGGATGGTTGACTTAAAACTGCAAGTGTACGTAACACACCACTTGCTTCGTAAATAACAGAAGAATCAAAGAGGAAACAGAGTAAAAAGCAAATTTGAGTTCTCTAGCGGTTCTCAGTTTCAAATTCACAGCAGTTCTACAGCAATTTTCCAGCAATTCTCACTTTCAAATTTCTAAATACAATTTTTTTTTTTTTTAGCTGTACAGGTAACAGCAGTTTTCGTTTCTTTTCACTTTCAAGGTTTTTTCGTTTCTTTTCACTTTCAAGGTTTTTAGTTGTACAGAATGTAGTTTGTTTTGGTTTTTAGGTGTACAAAAACACTATATATCACTCTCATGAATCACTAGCAAATAATTCATAAAAAATAAAATAAAATAAAATAAAAAAGAAAAGACTAGCAAACAACCGAAAAGAAAAAGAAAAAGATAGACATACTTGGTTTGAGCAATATCTGAAAATTGCAGGAAAAAAAAAAAAAAAAAAAAAAAAAAGGACCAGCGGCAGCAGCTTCACTTTGTAGAGGACGGACAATATTGTGCAAGAATTATAGCTTTATTTTTCTTATGGCTGAATGAGAAAAAAAAGGTTGATATTAAAGGGGTATTTTAGGGATTTTAACAAAAAATTTCATTAAACCTAAATTCATTCCCTCTCATTCCTCCCAATTTTGAGGGGAACAAAAATGTGAGGTTTTGAGGGAAAAGGGAGGAATGAGCATTCCCTCCTAACCATTCCATTCCCTCTCACTTAAACTCCCAAACGAGGGAATGGACATTCCATTCCCTCCGTTAAAACTCCCAAACAAGAGAACAGGATCATACTGTTCAGTTTATTTCCTTCTAAATAATTACAACCTACCAAAAAATGTACGAGCAACGAAAGATTTCCAAAGGAAGGTGGGATTCCTCCTGTCAACGTGTTTGTTGAAACCCTAAGAGCAAAAAGCATTGACAAAGAGCCAAGCTCCATGGGGATTTTCCCAATAAGTTTGTTCCATGATAAGCCAATTACCCTGAGTTCGGAGCAGTTGGTCAACCTGGTTGGAATTTCTCCTACCCGCGTGTTATTTGAAAGATTGAGATGTTGTAGTCGGAACAAATGACCAACTTCCTTTGAAATTTCACCATAAAAGCTGTTATTTCGGATGTTGATGGCTCTAAGAAAGGTGAGGTTTCCAATGTAAGGTGTAATGGTTCCATGCAATTTATGCCCCTGTAGTGCCAAGGTTGCGACTCTTCGAAGGTGGCGGCCACATGTAATTCCATATCAGTTGCAGAACTAAACAGAATGATTCCATGAATTCAATACTCCAATTGGATCATTAGCAATGGATTCTTTGAATTTGAGCAAAGCCAAACGATCAGTCTCGTTAGTTGGAGTGGCAGAAGAAGTGGCAGGATGTAAGCATAGTTGGGTAATTATGGTAAAGAGTAGAATCATATGGAGGTATGTAAAGCATAATGTAGGAAAATTGGGGTTGTGAAGCTTCATTGGTCTGGACAAGCATGAAATTGGTGAAATTTTAGTACAAGGCAGAGTTAGATATACAAGTTTGTATTATATATATGGGCTCTTATAATTATGGTGTGGATGTAAATTGTATGCTTTTAAAATGATGACATAGACAAACATTTTCCTGCCTTGGTTGACGGTCAAGCAAGTGAAAGTTTGGTTGCTCTACTTAATTATTCTGCTTTTAAAATGATGACATACACAAACATTTTCCAATATGATTAATTATTCTGCTTTCACTTTCTTGGGATTACATTCATTATTTTTTAATGCTAAATCCTAGAAAAAACTTACCAATTGAAAAATAGTATTACTACTACACACCCTTAGTGCAATGGTCACTCCACAAGTATAAGTGCTTATGAAGTGTGGGGGGTAAGGGCCAAGGTTCAAGTCTTTAAGAGGGAGTTTCACATACATATATATTTAGATTAGGCTAGAGTAGAATTTCTATCTTGTAAAAAAAAAAAAAGCACTAATGCACTACTAGAGTGTAGAGCAGCCAGAGCAGAGTTTGGCTGCTCTACTCTCTTGTAGTTATGGTTGTCAAAATCCTGATCTGAATCCTACATTCCTATAATTTTACGATCCCACCTACCCAAAACAATTCAAATCTTTCAAGGATCTTTGTAATCATTCAGGATTGGTAGGATAATACGATTTTGACAATCCCAAATGACCTTGATTTCTTGTAATCATCTTTAACTTGACAAAAGGCTCAGTTGGACCTAAATGAAAAATAAAATCCCAATAGACCAAGTTTTTTCAATTTAATGTAGAGAGTGTGTCAGTTGGACCCAAATAAAAAATATCCCAATAGAGTGTCACATTTTTAGATTTTTTGCCTCTTTAGATGATGCTTACAAATAGATGTAGTGATGTATGGTAATTATATCAATGAATGCATAATTTATGTAATTATTTAACATACCAATGTGTATTTTTTGTTTTTTCTCAAATAATGTAGGATCTTACAATTCACGATTTGATCCTACGATCTACGATCTCATCTACTTCCCACGATCCTACGTAGGATCCCAATTTTGACAACCTTGTTGTAGTGCGTTAATGCTATTTTTATATTGGTAAATTTTTTCTAGGATTTAGCATTAATAAATTATGAATGCGCTCCCAAGAAAGTGAAAGCAGAATAGTTAATATTACATCAAACTTTTTATATATAAAAAATCATTAAAGATTTTTGAGTCTAAACTTTCCCTAATATGTGTGACGCAAGGGAAACATTGTATGAATGCATAATGTACTTAGAAATAGGCAAATGATAATATAATCTAATATACTATTTTCTTAAGTTGAGAGAAACTTTGTGAAAAAAGATTGGGAGCATATCACATCAATAGCAAGTAGCAACTACTCTTAGGGGGCGATTGGTTCTCTGTGATGTACTCTTAACGTGATGCACATTACAATGACGTGACATTAAGATTTCTAGTTTATTTTATTTTTCCTAACACTACCACAATCTAAAATTACAAAATATATCACATCACTTTAATCTTATAATCTTCCTAAATAATGTAATTTTGTATCATTATTTTAAGATTACATTAATGTAAGATTACAATAATATAACATTACAGTGTAATGTAATATTAATTTTGATGACTTACTAAATGCACCTCTCTCTCTCTCTCTCTCTAGCTTTACATTGATGAGTAAGGTCTACAGCATATTTTCATTAGTTTCATTTGGTTGAAATTGTGTGGAAAGAAACAATGCTGAATAGGTATCATCATAAACTATTTGGTGATTACGAACTATATATAAAATCGTTTTGAGTACAATGTTGTATTGACAAACATTCATTTTCCTAAAATTTTGAATCAAGTCTCATGATAATCTGTGGCTCAGTGTGATTGTCAGTTTCTTGGATTTGCTGTTTTTCATAGTTCTCAAGCTATTATAAGTAATACAGTCGATGTTATAGGGATGGATTATTTGGTTTAAGCTTTACTTCATTCACGAAATGATTTCTTGAATTAATATTTGTACATATTTAACACACAGGCAATTGATTTTGCCTTTTTGCAAATAATTTGTATTTTAAACCTGCTTATTCAATTTCTTTACTTTCTATCCTAGGATTCATTTCTCATTTTTGGGTTTAAGCTTACAGTAATGAACCCAAAACATAGGTGATTAGGTGTACGAAATATCAATCATAATTTTAATTAGAATAAATTTTTATAAAATGCTCTAATGTAGAAAAATATCAATTTTCAAAAGCTTACATAGTAACATTAGAAAAAAATTAATAAACACCAAAAGTTTTTGTGTGGGGATTTTCCCGCACAAGCTGTTTCTCCGCTTTGGGGAGCCAAGCTCGGACGGTTTTGTTCTCGGCCCCGAGTGTGGTGTTTGAGATTTTCACCTCAGGCACTTTGGCCGATATTGGCTTGACACCCTAGTCTCACATCGGTTAGAGATATGCCCCACGCATGCCTTATAAGCTCTTGGGCAAAGGCATGGTGTACCACTACTACGCATGCGTAGTAGTGGTACACCATGCCTTTGCCCAAGAGCTTATAAGGCATGCGTGGGGCATATCTCTAACCGATGTGAGACTAGGGTGTCAAGCCAATATCGGCCAAAGTGCCTGAGGTGAAAATCCCAAACACCACACACGGGGCCGAGAACAAAACTGTGCGGGCTTGACTCCCCAAAGCGAACAAATAGCTTACACGGGAAAATCCCCACACAAAAAGGCGCTTTTGAGGGGATGTGCCCCATCAAGAGTATTGTCCGCTTTGAGGCAAGGGTGGGATTAGCCCTACTATGTCCCGACCGCATGATACCCGCACGGCTTTGTTACCCTCCAAGGGCACGCCTCTACCACTACTCGCATGCGTAGTAGTGGTACACCATGCCTTTGCCCAAGAGCTTATAAGGCATGCGTGGGGCGCATTTCTAACCGATGTAGGACTAGGGTGTCAAGCCAATATCAGCCAAAGTGCCGGAGGTGAAAATCCCAAACACCACACTCGGGGCTAAGAACAAAACCGTGCGGGCTTGGCTCCCTAAAGCAGACAAACAGCTTGTGCAGGAAAATCACCACACAGTTTTAATTTTATATTATACTAGTATTATGCCCGTGCGATGCACGGCTTAATAAAAAAATTATATATAATTTAAAAAAATATATTTTTTGATAATATAATTAAAATATAAGAACAAATAAAATAGTAAAAATATTTTTAAAATTATGGCAAGTTTTAAATTTCTAAAAGTTCTTGGTAGTAAAATTGTAATTTGTTTACATATATATATATATATATATATATATATTTATATGTATGGCACTTAAAAATCTTTCCATTATACTTGCTAACGTGTACAGTAGTAGAAGTGCTAACCATATATAAATTTCTTGCATATATAACCAAAAACAAATTCCATAAATTACAAAATATAAGTATTTAGAGTTTCTAGACTACAATGTAAATGTAAAAGTTTACCTATAAATTATTTTAATGTTACCATAAGTGAGGAAATAATCAGCATAATCTATTAAGAACACCAAATCAAAGATGAATTGCATTATCTAAAGTTTTTTATATTAAAAAAAAATCATAGAATTTAAGCTATAATTGAACTACATTAGTATCTAGACCTTCTAGGGTACCACACTTAAATATTGTATTGCAATGTAAATGTAAAAGAATAAATATGTAAATACATACTTGCAAGGTTGTAGGTAGAAGAAGAGAAAAATAGAGGTTGTTGGTAGAAAAATAGAGAAAAAGAATTGTATTGTAAGTATTCATTATGGATTATTTGATAGTGTTGTTGTGTTCTCTGTCTTTCTGTCTGTGTCTACCCGAAACTTTGATACTCCTTTGTTGTGTTCCATTTTTACCATCGTTGGTGCCACCCGTGTTGGACAGTGAATTCCCAGAACCAAATAGTAAGGCCCGTTTATGCTAAGAGAGCGTGTAGGGCATGAAAGGTATAGGGTTGACTAGGGTATGTGTTACGAAATGCAACGGTGTTAAGACAAACATGATAATTGAGTGTTAAAACTAGGATAGTATGGAAAGATTGTGGAGATCCAACTCCTCTGTTAGTTCCAGGACTGGTTGTCCTCCTAATATTGTAAATGAAGAAGATCACACTATTGAAGAAAATGAGTTTCCTGATTTCCAAAAATGGAATATTCCCAAAGTTGATACTAAAACTGTTTACAAAACTAGTTGGATTGAAAATAGATTTTATTCTGCTTACAAAGTTAGAATTGTTGAACAAACATTTTCTATTTCAAAAACTCATGAAAAATGTTGCTTGTTTTCTAAAAGAAATATTAGTGATTTTCTTGCTAAAAAATTCAGTTATTTGCATATTGGTATGGTTCAAGTTGTTGTTAAACCACTTACTAGAAGGTATAAATGCTTCTATTTTCACATGTTTAAGAGATGCTAGATTTAAGAACTTTAAAGATAGCATGCTTGGTATGATTATTGCTTCTTTGTATGATGGTCCTATATATTTTACCTGTTATCCTAATATTACTCTTGCTTTGGATGATCCTAATATTGTTAAAGCTTTAACCTTGAATATTGCTTCTTCTGGTTATCACATGGATGGAGGCAGTAAGCCTTTTGCTCTGATTTGTTGTATTTATTATAGATTTTTAGGTACTCAATTGAATCCTGGTGCAACGATCAATAGAGAACCTGTTGGTAAAATCATGTTAATTCAATGTTCAACTCCCGATGCTACAGTTCAAGTTCCAAAAATGATTCAATGGCAAGATGTTAAGCTTCCCACTAAATTGTTGTTGGAACAAGAAACCCCTTTGGCTAAACTTGCTTTTGATGAGTTAGATCTCACTCATATTTAACAATATCTTGATGGTAATGTTAAAATAAGTTTTCAAAACAATCAACCCTTGAGGATCAACGAAGGAAGACATTCCTTTGCTGGATCTGAAAGTATCTCAAAAAGAGATCAAGATCTCAATGAATTTTTCCAAAAGAGTTTTGAAAAACCTACTAATTTAAAGCTAAAAGGTGTTTCAAGTGATAAATCCCAAGTTAGCATTGTTTTCTATTCTACTAAACCTGAAACTTCCTCTCAATATGGCAGAACTACTAATGAAGAAGAAGATGACACTAGATCTGTGTCTCCATCTGGTTCTGATTTTCCTCCTATTGAAAACCCTATTTTCCAAAGTTAATTAAGAGTTTTGAATGTTTTGAATGAAAGTTTTGAATTTGATATGGTTTCCCTGTTTATTGAATTTATTTATGCTAAAACCAGAGATAAAAGGAAATATTACCAAAGTACTTTTGCTCAGTCTGAAATGGAACGTGTTAAAAGGAAATGGAAAGAAAAAATGAATCAATTAAAAAAATATATTTTGTTTTTTTGTTTTTTGATTTTCTTGAAAATTATTATATTCCAAAAGATGAAGTTTCAAAAAATCATTTGAATGTGATAAAGAAATCAAATTTTGTTAAATATGATAAAACCATTGTTAGGTCTAGCCATCCGCCTCTTGAGAGAGTTTTGATAACCTATAAGAAGACTGATGTTAAGGCCTCCTCTTTCAAAATTACTGATGATCAAACTCCTAAGGCCTCCCCTTTCAAAATTGCTGATGATGAAACTCTTAAGGCCTCCCCTTTCAAACTCCTATTATTAGTATTATTGAACAAAACAATTTTACTAATGAATCCTTACATATTATTGGTCAACAACTTGACCATATTGAAGAAAAGATTATTGAAAAAACCCCTGTTTCAAAAGCTGAGAAACGTTTGATTGATTTACCCAGTCAAGATGGAAAATTAAAGTTTAAAACTTCCCAAGCTAAAACACTTGACATTGTTGAAAAAATGCTTTCTGATTTAAAAGTTAAAACTGAAGGTACTTCTAAAAGTGCTACTTGCACCATTTCAAGAAAGGAAAAAAAATTTGTTTCTGATGAAAACATAGATTCTGATTCGTTATCTTATGTTCCTGCAAAAAAGGTTTTTGATGATGATTTACCAGAAATCAAAAGATTTGTTGGAAATTCCAAACTTATGTTTTTTACAAAAAATTGGTATTCAAAACCTACTCCTTCTGATATGTAGTTTGAAGAAAGATCTTTTCAAACCCAATTCTCTATTTCTGCTGATAAAATTTATGAATGAAATATTGATGGTTTGTCTGAACAGGAAATCATTAATAAAATGGGTCATATGTCTATGGTTGGAATTGCTTACATTAATAACCATAATCTTAATCTGTTAGGATTAGTGCCCTTAAATCCTATTGTATGATGCTATGTATGATATTATGTATGACATGATGTATGACTTGATATTGTAATTAATAAAGTTGTTTTAATTATTATCTGAAATAATGGTAACAAATATTTAGACATTATCGTATAGTCTATGAGATGCATAGTATGTGATTTATGTGAAAAGTCACAAAAGATATAAATCATAAATTTTTTGTAAACTCAAAATTTAGTTCGTAGTCGGTGATGAAATTGGGCGTTTCATCTGTGAAGACTATAACATATTAACTAAGATGATTTGTCTTGATTAACTAAGATGATTTGTCTTGATCATGGAAGTGTTGACTTCTAG
Organism: Quercus lobata; assembly: GCF_001633185.2. Lineage (NCBI taxonomy): Eukaryota > Viridiplantae > Streptophyta > Magnoliopsida > Fagales > Fagaceae > Quercus > Quercus lobata. The sequence goes on along the minus strand of NC_044907.1, from coordinate 88,553,901 downwards.
TTAATATGTTGACATGTTTTAAGAGTTAAAATATATTAAACTGAACCGTTGTGAGATTTATTATTCTCCTAACAACTATCAATTGAATAATAAATCTCATGACTTCCTTTTATATGAACTCTTAATCCTGAGAGAATAATGGACTTGATCATGAAGTGTAGGTTGTTTTGATATATCAGGAGTGAGATCTAAGATAACGGTCAAAATCTTAGTATGTTGGGCAGCCACATTTAGTGTTGATGGAACATATATTTTCAAGAAGGAATTCATAGTCTCTTAACGGAGATACAAAATATTCCCTTAAGATAAGTTTAATGAGTTTGTTATTCAGAATGTTAGGCCTAATTACTTTAGTAAATAGTTACTAAAGTATATATTTATGAAATTGGATTTCACAAATATAGAATAAATAACTTAAAGGATTAAACTGGGTACTCAAGGATTAAGATGTAGTAATTTACAAAGTGACAGTCTATATTCATGACTTTGTATTACTACGAATATTTTATGAAGGGGTTACATGTATAATAAAGTCTTGTGATATAATTTATTACTAAGACCTAGAGTGCAATTATATTTATATAGTGGTATTAAATAAAATTAATGGTAACTTTGGACTTGTCAAGAGTTGACAGAAAAGCCCAAGGCCCATTAGAGCTAGTGTCTTATTTGTTCCCTTTTGGCCCCACTTCAAGCCACATACTAAAACCCAATTGGAAAGGCCCAATAGACTAGCCTAATTAGATAATTAGTTTTAAGGAGAGAACTATACAGAATTTAGATAATATATATGAAAAGGTTTGTATGTGGAGTTAGACACTATTCTCATTCTTCCTATAACAAACTTATTGAGAGACCGCACTTCTTGGGCATAAGTGGAATTGAAGTGAGGATTGAAAGTATTCTCAAGAACTTCTGATATTTGGTTTTGAAATTCACTACACCGAGGTACACTTTCTTGTTCTTGAATTCTGAAACTTACATAGTACATGTTATCAATTGCGAATGAAGTAGATCCGTTATGCTTAATTTTTCCGCTGCGTACACTCATATTTCCATCATGATCACCCTGAAATTGTTAATCTCCTTGCTACTGGTTTTTTTGGTACTCTTTGTGGATGGTGGGATTCATATCTCGTAGAAGATTCCAAAGAATTTATTAAACATGCTGTTAAAAAGAATGATGAAGGTTTACCTATTTTTTATGAAAGTATTGGCAAAGGTATACCTGGCGGTGTCAATACCTTGGTCTATACTATTCTCAAACATTTTGTTGGTACTCCATCTAATATTTCGTCTCGAATTTCTGATTATCTGAACAATTTGAGATGTCCTACTATGTCTGATTACAAATGATATCAAGATGTTTTCATTTCCAAAGTCATGCTTCGAAAAGATTGCTACAAGCCTTATTGGAAAGAAAAGTTTATTGACGGTCTGCCTCCTATCTTTGCTCATAAGGTAAAACAAGAATTAATTGGTAAAAATGATTCTATTAATTATGGTAATCTAACTTATGGTGATATTTTAAGAACTATTAAAAACCTTGGTATTAATATGTGTGATAAAAAAAACTGTTAAAATACCAATTAAAAAATAAAAGAAAAGCTAAATATGAAATGGGTAATTTTTATGAACAATATGGTTTGCTTCATATTGCTCCTTCTAGACAATAGAGTAAAAAACATGATAAAAGTCACAAAAATTATAGCCATAAAAATATAGAAAATACAAAACCAACTTTGTTAAACCTAATGATTTCTATGCTAAAAAGAAAAATGTTTCTAAAAAATATGATAAACAGAGATCAGGTAAAGGCAATGTTTTAACTGTGGTAAACCTGGACACTACAGTAAAGATTGTAAACAAAAACCTAGTAAGTTAAAAAATAAGTTTAACATGCTAAATATCAATTATAAAGATCAAGAAGAATTATTCAGAATCCTTGAATCAAACAATTCGTCTGATTCATTGGAAGATGATTTTTCTTCCTCATCTGATTCTTGCTATCAATCTGCTGATGATTCTTCTGATTCACCTAATGTTAAAATTGGTTGTGAAGATTCCTGTTGCCATGTTATTAAATCTGTTAATGTTCTCACTAAAAGTGAAGAAAATGAAAGTTTGTTGATTAAATTGATAAGTCAAATTGAAAACCCTAAATTACAAAAAGAATATTTAGATAAGCTTAAGAAAAATTTAATAAAAGATGAAATTAGTAAAAATCTAAAATCAACTATAAGCTTTGAAGAAACTTTGGAGAGATTTAATCAAAAGAAATCCAAAGAATTAACTGTTAATGATCTTCAACATGAAATCATTGTTGTTAAACAAGAAATAATTGAATTAAAAAATGAATTCAAGAACATTAAAAGTGATAACGATAATCTTAAACAAGAACTGTTATTGTTAAAAATTGATAAAAATCTTGATAAACATCAATCTGATAATGAACAAGATGAACAAGATGAGCAAAAAGATGGAGATGAATCCAGTCGACAGGCTCTTCTTTCTGATAAAGGTACTATTGATAATTCTCAAATTAATCTTGTTAATAAAGTGCTTCCTCCAAAATGGTTTACAAAATCAAAATTGTTGTTTCTGATGATTATCATTTCACTGTTATTGCCTGATTGATTCTGGTGCAAATATGATTGATGATGTTTGCTCTAATGTTCCTAATGCTTTTTGGCATAAAAGAAAACATATTGTTGACTTGCCTTATGTTAAAGATTTTGATGAAAAGAACATTCCTACTAAAGCTCGCCCTGTTCAGATGAACGCTGAAACTATTGAGTTTTGCAAAAAAGAAATCAATGATTTACTTCAGAAAAAACTCATAAGGAATAGCAAGTCCCCTTAGTCTTGTGCTGCTTTTTATGTCCAAAAAATGCTAAGATTGAGAGAGGAACCCCTCGCTTAGTCATCAATTATAAGCCCTTGAACAATGTCTTAGAATGGATTAGGTATCCCATACACAATAAAAATGATTTAGTTCATAGACTAAGCAAGGCTGTGATATTTTCAAAGTTTGATATGAAATTTGGATTCTAGCAGATCCAGATTAGTGAGAATGATAGGTATAAAACAACTTTTACCACTCCTTTTGGACATTACGAGTGGAATGTGATGCCTTTTGGTCTTAAGAATGACCCTAGTGAATTCCAAAATATCATGAATGATATTTTCAATTCCTTCAGCCATTTCACCATTGTTTATATTGATGATGTTCTTGTTTATTCCAGTTCTATTGATGAACACTAGAAACATTTTTATTCATTTCTAGACACTATTAAGAGAAATTGTCTTGTTGTCTCTACTAAGAAAATCAAACTGTTTCAAACAAAAGTTCGCTTCCTTGGCTGACATCTATGAAGGACAGATTCTTCCTATAGATAAAGCCATTCAATTACTCCAGAGATTTCTTAGTTCCCTAAACTATGTTGCTGATTTCTACAAAGATATGAGGAAACAATGTAAACCCCTTTTTGATCAGTTACAAAGTAATCTTCCTCCCTGGTCTGATGTCCATACTTCCCTTTTTAAACAAATCAAGTCTCATGTTAAGACATTGCCCTTCTTGGTATTCCTACTATTGATGCTTACAAAATCGTTGAAATCGATGCCTCTAACATTGGTTATGGTGGTATTCTGAAACAAAGAATTTCCCCAAAGTCTCCTGAACAAATTGTTCGCTTTTATTCCGGAATCTGGAATAATGCATAGTTAAACTATAGTACTATTAAAAAGGAGATTTTATCTATAGTACTATGTATTTCAAAATTTCAAAGTGATTTATTAAACCAAAAGTTTTTGTTACGGATTGATTGCAAAAGTGCTAAATATGTTATTGAAAAAGATGTTGAAAATATTGCTTCAAAACATATTTTGCCAGATGGCAAGCTATTTTAAGTGTTTTTAATTTTGATATTGAATATATCAAAGGATCTCAGAATGCTATCCCTGATTTTCTTACCTGTGAATTTCTGCAGTGTCACCATGGCTAGTAGGCGATCTAAAGAAAAAAGCCTAGCCACTAATAAACCACTTGTTAAAAAAGAACCTATTTCTTCCCTAGAAATTGTTAACCATTTCACCTCCTTAGGTACTATCCCTAAGCCCAACTATTCCTCTATCTTAGCCTCCTCCCATGATCCTTATGCTTTAACCAGTGTGTCCCAACCTGTTAAAACTATTTATCCCAAGGCTTCCAATGCTTCACAATATGTTAAAAAACAATCTGTTCAAAACCTATTTTCTATTTAGTCAACTAGGGCTTCCATTGTTGACCCCTTTAAGCTTGCTACTAGTTATTTTCCCCCAAAATTCCATTGGATCCCTGAGCACTGTCAAAAGGATGTACAATACTATTCTGATATTTTGCTTCATGAGAATTCCATCACTATTAAAGCCATTAAATACAAAGCTAACAGTGCTAAGATTATTTACCACAGTGTTTTCTTGAATCACATTATTTTTGAAGAAATGTGGGGTCCCAACCTTGCCTCCACAAGAATGATGCCAACTTCCCATGTTCCATATTCATATCATGATTATCTCACTGCCTAGTTCAGATTCATGCTTCATCAAAATGAAAATATGTCTCATTCATGGTTTGTTAATTTTGCTAAGGATTTCAATTCTGATTTCCCCCTTTGGTTCATACGTTGGTGGACTCAATTTGGCTTAATTGTTGAAATATTCCCAGAACCATTAATGAATTCTTTTACATACTTCAAAAGTGTCTTCAAAGTTGATTCCTATGGTGCTAAATTCCCTCCTTTGCTCCATTTCATTAAGAAATACAAGGTTCCTTGGATCCTGAAATGGCAATATGATAAGGAAGGTGATGTTCTCACTCGCCACTGGTATGTTAAATGGTGGGATAAGTTTCCTCACACACAATCAATTATTAACAATGTTACCAGAGAATTCCCATCCCCAACTGCTTCTCCAACATTAAGAATCATTACCCTAGTTCAAAAAGCTGAACTGGCTGATGCATCTGCTTCTATATCTGCTAAAACTATTAAATCCTTTACTAAGCCTAGAAAAAAGGGTTCTCCTTTGGATGAGATTCGCAAGGACCCTGAGGCTTTATATGCCCTCATCAAGATGATATCAAGGGAAAAAGAAGCTGCTGATTCAGAAGATGAATGGTCCTCTAAAGCTTCTGTTACAAAAGACCCTTACTACCCTTACAATCAAGAGTGGTTTGGTCATGATAAAGAAGAAACTTAGGATTTAGTAGAAGATTGATTCCCCTATTTGTCTGGCCTGCCCAATGGCCAAAATGCTACAATGTTTATCTCCTAGTGAAATTCCCACTATTGTTTCACACCACTGCCCCTTGTAAATGATGATGTTTTGAAAAAAGGATTCTTCATGCTTTTAGTCATTTCAAGCTTACTTTTAGCAAGTTTTGGTTCTTTGTGTTGAAGAATCAAACAAGGCCCCTGCTGTTGATAATTTGAGACAAAAAGTGAAAATTCACTATTCACTTTTTAATGTTCACTGATTACTGTTCACCGGTTACTGTTCACTTTTCACTATTCATCGGTATTGTTCACTACACTTTTTATGCCTATTTAAGGGGGGATGTCCCTTATGTTAAACCAAGTTTTGCTCTAGAGCTAGAATTCTCTTTAGGATTACTTCTCTCCTTTAGAACTTCTCTCTAGAATTTCCACTATTACCACTATTTCCCTACAAAGCCTTTTAACTAGAACTAGTTCAAGCCTTGTAACTGTTAACCTATTGAGATCTTGTAACTACTACTGTAAGTTCTGCTACTTATTTTCAATACTAACTTCTTTCAGCTTTTAGTTTATTCTATACTTTAAATTGTTTTAATCTATATTGCTTGGCTGGTTCTACTACCTTACTATTATTTTAAATTACCTTGATTATATATGCAATACCGCCTCCTTGATTGGTTCTACTTTGTTTATTTTAACATAATATTACTGTGCTTTTGCCTTCAGTGCTTTGTCTCTTCCCCCTTTGTGGTATCAGAGCCTTAAATAGATTGTCGATCCTCTGACTTTGTAATAGATACAAAGTAAAGAGAGGCTCTCCAGCGGCAGGTGTGGGTACTGTTCATGTGCTAGGCCTGTATGCTCTGGTAGGTACACGGTGTCGTCGAAGTTGGTGCTCTCCTAGCCTGATGCCATGCCGTTAGAAGCATGGCCTGGCATCGTGGGGTTTAGGGCGTTTTCCAAGCATAAGCAACTTGGAGATGGAAGCCCCGCGATGTAAGGCCTAAAATAGTGTATTGGGCCTGAGGCCTTGTCCGAGGACATTCAATTGTCTGAGGACAGGAAAACACTAGTGTGGGAGTACAAGATAGTTAATGGTAGAGGGGTCTAGTTCCAAAGGTTCTAGGAAGTGTGTTCGAGGACAACATTCACCTCGGCTTAACAAAGCAGAGGTTAGACAGATTGGTCTGACGCCAGGGATAATGCTATGGGCTATTCAGCAGGCAAAGATAAGCATTAGGAAAGGATAAGGTAAGAGGAAAGTGGAAAATATCTGAGGAAAAACTGCTACCACCGCATTGAATACTCTGTAGTTAACTCTCTGGCCGCATTTATATGGAGGTGATACTTGAACAGTGGGGGGTAGCCTTACAACTATCTCTAAGAACTTCAGGAAGGTGCTGGTGGGAGAAAAAAAAGGATTCAACCATCCGTTCTACACATGGAGGGTTGGGATGGAACAATGAAAATGTAATATAAAAAGGAAAATTCCCATTGGGAAGAGATGAGGAGATTAAAGTGAGAAATGCTGTAAGAACAAAGATTGGACTTGTAACCAAATTCGAAAAAAAAAAATATATATATATATATATATAAGAACTGATTTCCTCAAATTGTGCCGAGGATGATTTTCTTAAGATAAAACTAACTTATCTTTACTTTCATGTCATCTGGGCCAACTATAATTGTCGTCCAACTCAATAGAGTCTAGTTTTCTAACTCACTCTCTACAAATTCATTGTATTGGGCTCTTTGGGCCCATATCCTCTAACCCTTTGGGCTTGGGGACCAAAATCCTGCCCTTACACACACACACACACACACACACACACACACACACACACACATGTACACATATATATAGTTCACATTGAAGAAGTTGATATAAACAAAAAGTCTAATGTTAGTTGAATAGAATTTTATAAAAAACCTTTTTTTAAGTGTACTACGTTGCTGTTAAGTTGCTGTTTTCTTTTTACTTGTAGTATTATATGTTTTTTTTAATATATATTTGTTATTTTCTTTTAATGTGTAGTAATATAATTATAGGAGTAGAAGATAAGAAAAAAAATTATGCCAATTTAAAAAAATAAAATAAAACATGTATTAAAAATCTGTTAGATTTTTAATATATATAATAATATATTAATCATTAATTACCATACTATTATAATTTAAAAAAAAAAAAAACTAAACTGTGTACTACTTCTCTTTACGTGTGCTTTTGTTTTTGTTACTAAACATTTGGGTTTAAGATTTTTTTTGTTGCTTTTTTTTTTTTTAATAAAGATTTTTTTCAACATATATATTATAATAAGAAAATGATTAGAGGAAGAATTTGGATTATAATCAAATTATGATTTTTATCAACTTAAAAATTATAGGAAAAAAAATTTATATCTATTTTTTTAAATCTAATAAATTTTTTAAATAATTATAGGAAAAAAAATTCTGCAATTATAACTATTTTTTAAATAATCTAAATATAATACTTGTAAGATTAACGTGTAAGATTTTTTTGTTGCTTTTTTTTTAATTAAGATTTTTTTCAACTTATATATTATAATTAGAAATAGATTAGATGAAGAATTTGGATTGTAATCAAACTAAGATTTTTATCAACTTAGAAATTATAGGAAAAGAAAAATTATATATATATATATAAAAAGTTTTAAAAAATCTAAAAATCTTTAAAAAATTTTTTGCAATTTAGTGAAGCCACTTGGTACAATCACGGCTTCTAAGTCCAACTTTTATTATATAGTATATGATATGTAGGAGTAGTTATGTGTCTTTCCAATATTATTTGTATGAAATCTCATCTTTAGATGACTCCGTTCTTAATCATATAACTTAATACTTGATCTTAATTTATTTAAAATTTAAGTTTTAAAATATGCTTAAGCTTCTTTTTTTTTTTTTTCCTATTTTAATTTAAGCATAATTTATTAGCCAATATAGACAAGTTCTTTTTCTAAAAAATAAAAATAAAAATTGAGTTCCAAAATGAATCTAAATATGGTTTTAAAAATTAGAATGGACCACAAAACTAGACAAAAGATTTGGTTTCCATTTTTTTACTGATTGAATTGATAAGTTTGATCCAGGTTTCAAAACATATATATTGGATTCTAGTTAACTCAATTAGTAAAATCTTTGATATTTAAATAAGAAATTTGGGGTTTAATATCTGCTTACACTAAAAACTGATTGATGTCTTGGTCTAATAATAAAATTATTATCAGAAGCAGACGTCACAAATTGAAATTAAAAAATAAAATAAAAATATTAAAAAAAAAAGTTTAAAACATATTCTAAAACTAAAAGTCCATAAATCACTTTCTCTCACACGCGCGCGCACGCGCGCACACACCATAAATCACCATCCATAAAAAAGCCCATAAACCCGTCTCTAACCAAACTTTTCCCACACATTCCCCAACCGTACCTCACTCTTTTTTATCTCCTTGAAGAGGAGCAAGGAGCTCTCCTGAACTGGCTGTGAAGTTCTCCAGGTCCCATTCTATTTCTTCCATTTCCTTTTGTTTGGTTGCTTAGAAAATAGGGAATATTAGCCACGAAAATTCACACACAAAATTCTTCTTCTAATCAATGAATGAAAAATAGAAACTCTAATTTCAATTCTAAAAGCCCAGTGAAAGGCCCTGCTTGGTTTAAAGTTTAAATCTTTCTCTCTCCTTTCCTCGTATAATGTCTGAAGTATAGAAACCTTTTAGTTTTCATGTTTCTGTTAAGCTTAGACGTTCTTGCTTTAGTCTTTGTCTTCAGCTTTTCATTATTGTTAGAAGCCAAGTTATTGGTACACTCGGAACTAGGAGAGTGGTAGGGAATTCAATGGAGAAATTTCAATGCTGGTGATGAAATTTAAAGTCTAGGCCTTTAATTCTTGCTTTGGTCATAGTGTGTAAAGGAGCATATTTAATGGGTTTATGGTGGAATTAGAATTTGGTTTTGTTATAAGGTGGGTGGTAGGAGTTTTTGGCAAGATAATGTTGTTGTTGTTATAGAAATTTGTAGCTTTATTTTTTGGGGGTTATTTAATTTTGTTCCAGGTTTAAGCATGATATTGTAGCATAGAGAAACCTACATTTTTTTGACATTGACATTGCCAAAAAATGAAGCTAAGCTTCATACGTGGATGTTTTCCTTCTAATTTATCAGTCTTTATTAAACCCTCTATAAGTACCAATCTTCTTCGACCCGTTTGCTTTTCTTCAATGTCATCCCCACCCACTTCTTTGAATCCTCAAATTCCTCTCTTTCTAAGACCACCACTGCACTCAGCTTCTGTTTCTGACCTCCGAAAATGGCATGATTGGGCCAAAAATCTTGCTTCTTCAGTTGGGACAACCTTTCTAGACTCCGACAATGGTCCAGACTTGGACCTATTTTGCAGGGAGCTTAAGTGGCTCATGGAAGATGCAATTGAGGATCACACAGTGTTTTCCCAAATGGGTATTGAAAACAATCAAACAAATGTAAGATTAAGGACAGGCATAGAAGAGCTTTACAATCTGTGGAAGCAGAGGATTGAAGAGAGAAGGCCTTTTCAGTATCTAGTTGGGTGTGAGCACTGGAGGGACTTGGTGTTGAGTGTCCAAGATGGGGTTTTGATTCCGAGACCTGAGACCGAACTCATTGTTGACTTGGTGGCTGATGTCGTTTCAAATAATGAAGGATTAAGAGAGGGATTGTGGGCAGATTTAGGAACTGGAAGTGGTGCACTTGCTATTGGAATTGGGAGGATTTTGGGGAGTTGTGGAAGGGTCATTGCAACAGATTTAAGCCCTGTCGCACTGTCCGTGGCAGCTTTTAATGTGCAGAAGTATGGTCTTCAGGTTAGTGAATTTATCATTTTAATGTAATGGTTCCAATTTCAATAATTTCTCATGAAAACTCACTAACAATGATAGTGTTCATCCCACAATCCATATATTGGACCATTTTACATGTTGAAATGAAATGCAGGAAGTTTTTAATTTGCTTCTAGTAAATCATATATTCAACATAGAAAGTGAAAGATAGTCTCCAACTTTTTATTTTTATAGGTAAGATAGTCTCCAATTTTAGATCATCTATTTATTCAACATATGAGAGGATCTTTTTATAATAGAGTGACTAAATTTTCAATTCTTGTGTACTAGGGCGTCCCTTTTTTGATATCAATAAATCTTATCACTTATCAAAAAAAAAAAAAATTACTTTAGCCAGCAACTTACAAGTCCTCCATTTTTGCTCGTGAATGTACTGCTACTATATGTAATGAAATTTACTGAAAGATTATGTTTAATAAGATGGCCAAAGCCTTTACAGCATTCTTGATTCCCTTTTTAACCAAACCCTAGCCACTTATATGCCTCCTATAATAAACTGTAGCCCCAATTATCATGGCTGTAGTAATTGTGTCCTGTGTTCTTGTGGTATTAGAGGGTTCAATATCAGGAATGCAAGGGAAATCTTTGTTGATTACTTAATAGGTTTTCTTTAAATTAAATTTACTAATATGCTCAACTCTCCTCATTATTTATAATCTTCAATTGCATTAACAAGTCATCATCTAAGGTTCCTAACGCAAATGCACTTACAATGGCTAAACACAGTCATTGTCCTGTGAAGGACTTTTAAAAAAATCTTGTAGGTGATCGGTAATAATTTTAACTACCAGACACCTTTTGGATAGTTTTTTTTTAAGAAACCAATATGCAAATTAATTGGACTTCAAAAAAAAAAAGAAGGGGGAATAATTTTCTTTAGTAGTTATCAAATTTGCTTTTCTTTTTCTTCCTTTTCTCCATTTCTTAGAAGGCATTCAGATGTTATAAATGAAAGTTCAAAGAATACTAAATTATTTTTCATTGGGGGGGATGATGTAAATCTGTGATGTTTATTGTTAAAACAACACCACAAATAGTCAACTGGATATGCAATGAATGCTGAGATCAATATTTCCTCTACTGTAGCTCAAAGTTCCAAATAACACCCTGCAGCTCTAAATGCTCTCAAATTAAGAGGCATGAGAAGAAGAAAAGGCTGAAAAGAGCTTTGGCATATTTTTTCTTCTTTGGGATTGGTGGCACATTGATGCAATAATTTGCTCTTGGTTTGATAGCAATTGGAATTATAGGGAGGCTTTTGGAAATTTAAGTAACATTAGGGGATTGATTGCTCAGTTTTAAACTTTAGTGGGACAATGCAGCTCAGTTGATATGGTAAATATTTGTAATTAGCCTTTTATTTTACTATCAGAAATTAAAGCGTATTAATTTTTTAGGTTTCTTAATTTTCACTCTCATCTTTTTCCCCTCTTTCCTTCCAGCAAAATAGAATATCTCTGATTTATTTTCTTTCTTCTGCACTTTATTACAAACCACTCAGGATGTAATTGAATTAAGGCAAGGATCATGGTTCAAACCATTGAAGGATGTGGAAGGAAAACTTGCAGGTATTGTCAGTAATCCACCGTACATACCGAGTGACAATATCCCTGGGCTACAAGCTGAGGTTGGTAGACATGAACCGAGACTTGCGTTAGATGGTGGTCTAAATGGCATGGATGATCTTCTCCATCTTTGCAATGGGGCTGCTTTGATGTTAAGACCTGGTGGATTTTTCATTTTTGAGGTACTGATCTTTTAATACCTAGAAGCCAGAGTTCAAAATTTTAAATGATCATACTACCTAATTTATATTATTTTTCAACATTTTCTCAATGATAATGTTATTGAAATTGCAATATCTGCAAGTTTTTTTTTTTTTAATTTTTTATCTTTTGTGTGTTAAAATAAAAGAATTTACACTGGATTTTACTTTGAGGTTAGATTTGTAAATTACAAGAGGTTGAGCCTTAGTGCACTGGCTAGTGCCTTCCACCAAAAGCAATAGGTTGTGGGTTCGAGTCTGGGAATCAGGCCCTCCTAACAAATTTGGGGGTAAGGTTGCCTACCATGACCTCTTTTAGACCCCAAAAAAGTGGGAGTTATGTGCATTGGGTACAACCTTTTTTTGATTTGTAAATTATCAATGTTAAATTCCAGTGCTTGGATTAGCAGAAGAAGGGATTTCTAACAAATTTGGGCTTAAGGCTGTCTGCTATGACCTATTTTAGATCCCACAAAAGCAGGAGCTATGTGCATTGGGTACAACTTTTTTTTGGATTTGTAAATTATGAATGTTAAATTCCGGTGCTTGGATTAGCATAAGAAGGGATTTCAACAATCCCCAAGGAACCTGAACACATCAATTCATAGTATCAAAGTCCCAAGTATGGACTCCATCATCAACTGTTGTAGAAATTGTACTTGTGAGAAAATGGGTGCTGCTACACACGGATTGTACATGCATTAGTGTGGGTAAAGGAATGAGATGGGAGCCTGATGCATCTATTGTTGAATGCATACTGACAGATAAGTTTAACAAAGAAATGAAGCACTCTGGTGAGTTAGGAATGGTCAAATTTGATCCATAAGCACAGGAAGGTTTTCAAATGGGAAGCCCCCTCCCAACCTTGGTTGTAGAGACTAAAACCCTCTCATACATGTCAAGAATTAGCAAACCTGATTGTAGGCCGTCATGCAAGGTAGTCACCAAAGATGATATGAGAAAAAAAGGACCTGGGTAAGGTTCTAACTTGGCTCTTTGCAAATGATACTGTCAATGTCTATATGACTTATTGGTGAAAAGGACAAGAACTTGACAGGAGACTAGGAAAGAAACAGAACTTGAGATGTTGATATGGGGATAATGAGAAGTTTAATGGGTCTGGAATCAGGATGGTTGGATGTGCTATTACGATTCTTATATGGCTAATGCTGTTCTAAAAATACTATTAACAATGGTGTTATTATAGTGACTTTAATATCTAGTTTGGATGAGTTCTGCTGTTCTGGAACCTGACACCTCTGCCTTGAACCAATCCCCAAATTTAATTTGGTTGTGTCTTTATAGACCATATTGGAGTCCTTCATTGGGTCGAAATGGTTCAGAAACCATGTTTTTCTGGGTAATTGCTAGGTGTGCACATACCTCAACCCTTGTCCCTGTTGCATGGCTTCTAGTGGTTTCATTTATGAGGAAGTCTAAATGCTTTTCTTTTCCCTGTTGCATGGCTTCTAGTGGTTTTATATGCAAGGAAGTCTCAGTGTCATTCTTATGCTTTTCCTTTTTTGGGTGGTTTGTGTCTCTCCTTTTTGTCTATTAATGTTACATTTTCAATATCTAGGGGACACAAATTATTTAATTTTACGTTCTCCCATGTTATGCCATATGGTTTATGCTAAAGTATTTCATACTCCTTTACAATACTTGCGTTTTTTGAGCTCATTAAACATAATTTATATTTTACCCCTACTTTGGATTTCTTTTTTTGTTAAGTAATGTCAATTTAGTGAAAACAGAAAGTGTATATAGGAAGTATACAGTAAAAATAAATAAAAAACACCAATGAAAAATAGACACAAAGAGGAGAGAAAGATAAAAGCAAAGAAATTAATGGCGAATAAGAAAAGAATCAAAAACTCCATCAAAGAATATGCCTAGAAAGTATAGGATTTTGAACTCCATTCATAAAGGGTCTTCAAAAACATTAACTTAAAATTAGGCAAAGTTAACTCCTTTCCCATAAATGTAGGCCGACTCTTCTCTGTCCAAGTGCACTGCATAAGACAGGCAAGAATGGAACCCTGCACTTCCTTGAATCTACAGAATTTCAAGGTCCCTTTCCAAGACTCCAACATTGGCATAACATAACTTGGCAATTTGGCATCACCCAAGTGATCCTAGGCAATATAAAAAATCCACAGGTCACAAGCAATAGGACAATGTAACAGGAGATGACTTGCTCACTCACCCTCAGATTTGCACAGGCAGCACCAGTCTGCTATGATAAAAACCCTCTTTCAAAGATTATCCGTCACCTATATATTCCCAAGAGCCATCTCCCAAACAAAGAATGCAATACTAGGCAGGGTTAGCATTTTCCATATGCATTTCCAAGGAAATTGGATTGGATTTAATTTACAGCCCTTACTTGAAACACTCTATAATTACTTTTAACCTGGAATCCAGTCTTAGGCGATAGAAGTGAAACCAATCTACTGGGACTTGTAGGGGTTACCTTCATTGCATACAGATCATCCAAAAAATTGGGCCATAGAATCTAACTCCCAGTCTTGTGCCTCTAAGATGAAGATAGGTTTCCAATGCACCTGACCATTGACCCAATCAAAATAGTCTGAAACCAAAGCCTCTTTGTCTCTGGCAAACTTGAACAGCTCAGGGTATCTATCCTGGAAAGTTTCATTGCTATCCCAATGATACTTCCAAAACAAAACTTGGGAACCAACCCCCACCTCAAAACGAGTGTATGAAGCAAACTTCTCCCAACCCTTCCTGATATTTTTCCATGGACCTACCCCAGAAGGACCTTTTACCATTCTAGAGTACCTCTGACATCAAGTAGTACTGTACTTGCTCTATCAATAACCCTTTGCTGTTTTGCCACAATGACTTCTGTTCCAAACCATACCTCCACAGTCATTTCCCAAGCAAAGCTAGGATAAAAATCAGCAGCTTTTGAATGTCCGGTACCCCTTGGATTGGATTGCACATAGTAGACTAATAAACAAAATGGAATTTATGCTCCCCATGAAGCCCGCCCCACAGGAAGTCTGTATTTTTTCCAGCTTGTTGGCTACACTAACAGGAATGGGGATTAGGAACAAGAAATAGGTAGGGAGACTTTAAAGCGCACTCTTGATTAAAGTTAGGCTAATAGGCTTCCTCTAGATTATTTCCTCTCATTTCATTTACATTTGGTTTCACTTTTTCCTACAATGGGTGGAATATGAAATGATAGTAGAATGTATTAACTTTAAAAACTCTTATTATTCTCATATCATCATTTAGTACATATAGACACATTTTGAATGGATGAAAAAAATTTCTTGTAGCCATCACTTATAAAAAAAAAAAAAAATAGTAATAAACATCTTATAGCATCGCATGCGGAATAGACTTCTACCCGGTACAGTTTTGACAACATTGATTAACAGGGAATTCTTAAATTAAATTCTGTGTAAAAAAAGGGGCAAACCATGGATGCTCATAAGAAAGACTTTGCTTCTAAAATGAAAAAATGGTGTACCCCATGCACAAGACTCATTTTGTGGTCTAGGAGAGGTAATTGGTAGGTAACCTTATCCCCAATTTCAAAGAGGCTAATTTCTAGACTCAAACTCATGATTCATTGCTCGGGGTAGATGGCACTTACCACTGCATCAAGGTTTGACATCTCTTGCTTCTTATCATGAAATGAGCTATAAATCACAGTGTTTAATCAAAGAACCAACTGTTTTGCTATGATAATTCTTTCAAGTAGGACGAGTACATGAAAAGGCAAAAATTCTGATACAAAGTTGAATTCCTTTTCTTTTTTTGGGTCTTGTTCTCTTCCTTTGAGTCAGTAAACTTGATGTGTGTTTTATCATATATTTCCATATACTGCACATATAATTCATACCGTTGCCTTTTCCTATGAATTATGCAGGCATAGAAGTAGTAAAGAATTTGAAGTAAAGACTGTCATGAGGAAAGAATACAGTTCCTCCATTTCAACTCCCCTTCCACCCTAACCCCAAAACATTGCACAAGCAGAAATGTTTTCTCATTGTCAATATGAACTCTTAAATATTTTAGTTGGATATGACTAAGTAACACTGTAATGAATATTTTACAATGTTTTTGTGCGTGTCCGTATATATATACATATATTGTCAACATATAATTTATAAAACTCATACCTATAATATGGTTGTGACTTATCCATTCACCCTTATTTCTAAGGAAAGACGCCATTTGATCCAAAGATTATTGATATCGCATCCTTATATTTATTTCATTACATTCATATCTTATGCAAAGCCACATGTGACAATCTTTTCTCATGGATTCTTGACTTGTTTTACCCTACTCAATATCAGCTATTTCTAGGCTTTTGACCCCAACATAATTAAATCAGATGTGAAGTCACCAATTTTTTACTTAATTCTTACTCTTAGAAGTGCTTAGCTGTGGATTCGTGTTATAAAAGTTCATGGTTATTCTTGATCTAATCTATTACTTGTATTTATTTTCATTCTTTCCCATCTTTGTAGACAAATGGTGAGAAGCAGTGCAAGTGTCTTGTAAAGTACATTGAAAATGACATTAGAGGGAGCTTCCACAGTTTGGACATAGTATCTGATTTTGCTGGCATTCAAAGATTTCTAACTGGATTCCATCAATGACCAATTTGATTTGTGCATGACCTTGTATATCAGCCATCAACTAGGAAACAAGGAGAGGAGGAAAGAAATCCTGGAAGCTCTACCATTGATTTTCGGCTACTGTGTTTGAGGCTTTATTTTTTGGGGAGGCGGTGGGGGGGTGGAATTTTTTGTTGAAACTCTATCAAGTGACCAAAAAAGGGAAAACATAAATGTTGTAACCTTGGGCGTTGACTCGGGTGGTATAGAGGTAGATAAATATGCTTTGTTTATTAGCAATGTGATATCAATACAATAATTGGAAGCTTATCCTATTGACTTATACATTTCCTGTCTCACTATCTCAAGAAAATTGAAATAAAGAAACTTCTCCAATCCAAACATTTCTGTTTTGGATGAATGAGTTAGATATACAGAAGCAAAATCACAAAACATGCAGCATTCAAATGCAAATACAATCTTAACCACATCAACCAAACAACTAATAAAAGCATATTCAATAAAAAGGACATGGTTTAGGATAGAATTACTGATATGAATATGTTCCCTAGTTATTACTTGGTTTTATTGAACTCTCAGCATTCCTTTTTAGCCAAGTTTGACAAATTGTGGCTTCCCATGCAGTCTGCAGATAATGTCACAGTAGTACTCAGTCTTCTCTTTCTAAGGAACTAAACACCCAACTGGATTATATAATCACATTTTCTTACATCCAGCAACAACCACTTCCACTAATTATTTATGGGAATTGAAGAGGGAAATGTTATAAATCATCCCACAAGTTGAATCCTAGAGGCAAAATATAACCAGCTTGGGCTTGTAAACAAAGCTGTGTTTTATGCTACTTGTTATATACATGAACGGAAAATAAGGCCTGGTTGTTTAGCTGACATGGCTAGGGAAATGCATACATTGACTAATATTCCCTCTTAGTCTTTTCTAATGCAGTTTTCTTTATTTCCACTTTTCATTATGTTAGTGACAACTGATAAGGACCACAGCATGAAAAAGCAAATATATGTATTTGATAGTAGACATAACCAAAAACAAAATGCAATAGAACTCAGGTAGTAAAAGAGAAATGATGAATATCTATAAACCTAAATAGCATTCAAAATGTACGTACAAAACCCAATCCACTTGTATTTATAAAAAATTACTAGAGAACCCATCTTAAATTCACTTCACTCAAGCTATAGGTTCCCTAAACTGAAATCAAATCAAGAGCTCGCATATTTCTCAGTCCAAGCTCGAGCAGTAGTCTCATACTTGGCTTTGTCGGTCTTGTACATATGAGCAATCTCGGGGACAAGAGGATCGTCCGGGTTTGGATCTGTCAGTAGTGAGCATATCGACAACAGCACCTGCAACAAATTATTGTATTGATCAAACAATTTTTATCTTGAGTGAGGCACTAACTTATGCTTATATATTTATTACTTTTAACACTGCCAAAGTGAATGACCAAGACCACTCACAAAAGTTAAAGAACTAATGAATTACATTAAAATGATACCTTAGATATTGTAAGGGCAGGGCTCCATTGTTCTTTAAGAATGTCAAGGCAAATGCTTCCATTGTTGTTGATGTTAGGGTGGAAAACTTTTGTTGTAAATGAAACCTGCCAAATCACAATTAAGTTTGTAAATTGAAATGTATCCCCTTGACTAGAACTGAAAGAACAGTCTGTAATTTCGATAAACAATGCAACTTGAGCAAACCTTTTAAATTCAAGGTATATAATATTTATATGTCAATTCATGGAGACAATTTTAGTAATTTGTTTTTTCATTCTTTTTTTCTCTTTTGAGATGGACATCTCCATGAAAGCACATACATACGTATATTTCTGTGTATATAACAGCTTTTTCATAAAGTCTCCATTTTCAACCAGTTTTGATTGGAAAGCATATTCACAAATAAACTGGGAGAACTAAAGGGTGGAAGATGTCTTAGAAAAACAAAAGAGAAAAACCATGAATTCAGACTGTTCACATTGTATTTTGACCTCCTGGTAGTATCAATGAGACAATGACCATGGTGTCAACACAATCAAAGGAATGCCACATATATAATCATAACATTCTAAATTGAAAATTAAAGTTCTATTGTGTTCTATCAATGAACAGATAAAAAGCTTGATTACAGGAAGGATAAAGATTATGCTCTACTTGATCTATCTCTTATCATAATTAATTTACATCTTTCAAAGTAAAGTTACAATTAACTAGTTCAAAGGTTAAGGTACATCCAAACAAGAAGACACACGAATTGACGGGGACAGATACACCTTAAGAATTCTACAAGCATACAAAAAGATTTAGTCATTACCTTTGGTGGCTTAAATGGGTAATCTGGTGGGAAGTGTATGTTAACCAAAAACACACCCCCATCATAAGGACTGTCTTGTGGACCAATTATTGTTGCTTGCCAATGAAACATGTCTTCTCCAATGGGACCTAAAAACATGTGAAACTTAGATCTTGTAAATCAAAAACATTATAATTATTAGTCAAATTTATAAAAGTCCTTCAATGTAACTAAGTCAGCTTGTTTTTGTGAAAAAAAAAAGAGTCAATTTTGCTGGTGTTTTGGCATGTATTCACAATATGCTTAACTCTGACAGTGATGAAAACAGAAGCGTGGAGCCTCAACATTTACCACAAACCAAGAAAATATTTGAGTACTCCATTAAGTAGATTAACAGATAAATTCCTTCAGCACTCGGAAAGAAAAAGTGGCAATCAAAGTAGTTCTGTAATGCAAATCTAACCAATATTTGACTTCCAAAAATTTTCCACTAAGGCTACATAAGAAGGTAGACTGTTATAAATCCAAAAAGAAGTAACATTATTGACAATGTATAACTAACACTGTATATGCAGATAAATCTTGAGAAATATAATTACAGACAATGCAAAGACAAAGTTTTATAACAAGGATATTATTAAAGTTATACATTGTCAAGTGTATAACATATGGTAACATAGTAAGAAAGAATGTCATAAGGGAAAACAATGAGAAAGTTTGGCAACAAACCAGCACTGCAAGAAACTGGAGGATCCCTCTTCAAATCCTTTAATTCCTTAAGAATACGTTTTGTAGCCATCACAGAATCTGTATATTTAAACACACAACAGCATGACAACATGAGTAAAATATGTTACCAATTCTCATAAGATTACTCAATAAATGGAGAAAAATAAAACCAGAAGTAAAAGGATCGGATAATGGAAATATATAGAACATGTTCTCAAATGGTTAGGTGTAAAATCAGCAAGACTATTATAAGCATATAAAACCAAAATCATCAATAAAGGTGAAAGCCGGGCACAATTACACTGAGTAATATCTTTTGACAAAGAACAGATATATGAAGTGATGAACAACAACAATGCAATTGTAAATCTATAATAAATCCACTAACTTAGATAGGTAAAAATCAAATGATTATCTATTGTTATAAGATATAGTAGGTGCATTTTATTGAAATATGTATGTATTGATTGTATTCCTTCCAGATCTATTTTTTGTATTAATGTCAATACCTCACCCCCCATAGTGCTAATGAGCTATATTATTACAACAAAGAAAGTCTCAATTGAGCTATAACCAATAGCTACTACCTAGCTTTAAAGCCATTCTACATATATTCATATATCTTCTACAACCAAACTTTTATAAAGTTTTCCAACTTCAATTGATTATCTATTATACATAAGAACGCCTGTGGAATCTAACTCAGCACATCATCATTAAAAACTGAAATCCTAATAAAAACACCAATGCATCTGTTAAAGTGCAGACATCTTCAAAGGAAATCAGAAAAAAAATTTCCTGGTCTAGAATCTGAAGGTTACATGCATACAAATTTGACCTAAACAAATATGCTAAACTCCCTTTATATCCGTGCCTATTGCCCCCAAGCAATCAATTCCACACTCAAAATTATTAACATATATTCAAGTGCATATATAAATCCACATAAACTGTGCAAAACAAACTTCAAATTTGTTGGGCCAATCAATGTCATTCTTATCAGACAATAAGATTGAATAGAGAACACCATGACCCTCAAATTTTGATCACATCAAGAACCAGAAACTGCAGTACTTCAGTTCAAACCTGGACATCAAAAAATCACAAGCAATCACACCAAAAAAAAAGAAAAAAAGAAAAACTCTTTTTACAATTTCAAGACGACCCACTAAACTCAAAAGTAAGGATTTTTTGTTTTGTTTTTTGTACAGCCAAAGTTAATTTAGTACCTCAACATACTCGCAAATAATTAATTAATCCTATGTATATATCATAAACAACAATACTTTTTTTCAAAATTAGGAACCGAAACTTTGTTAACATAGTTCCGAGGATTAAAAAGGGACTCCTAAAAGAGAATAGTACCAGTGAAAAAAAAAACAAACAAACAATTCATGGAAGAAAAGAAGAAGTTTTCAAAGAATTTGTAGAGAAAATATTTGAAGTCAAAACAAACAAAAGACAAATTACAAAGTGTCAAGAAGTAAATCTTTAACATCAAGTTCAAGGTCCACCCAGTAAACCTATGGCCATATAGTAAGAGAAAAAAAGGCCACGAATACGTATATAAGAGCAACCAAACAGCTAACCCCATAAACCCTAATAGTCTAAAACAAAAAGAAAAAAACGAAAAAAGTATTTGCAGAGAATATGGAGAAAGACTGTAGAGAGAGAGGATGTAAAAGTGGGTATATACATACATTGGGACTTGAAGCCTTGAACTGAATGAGTGTGAGAGTTTGTGCCAAGGAAGATCTGGTACAAAGCTCAAAGTTATGGTGTCCTAGGGTTTGGACCAACGTGCTTTTATAGACTTTAAAAATTCCAAGTTGTACTAGAAGTATTAGAGGTCGGCTTGATAAGTTTTTGACAAGGACGAATATAACCCCAAGAATTCTAGAAGTTACTAGTTTTTTTCTTTTTTCCACTCCATATTTAAAAGTTCCTTATGGCTTTTAATTATGTGAGGAGGTTGATTTGGTTTGAATGTAATTAATTAATTATTATTGGCTAAATTGCAAATTTTAGTCCTAAAATTTAAAGGTATTTGGATTTTATACTATGAATGAAAGAATTTTGATTTCACCCTCTTAAGTTAGAATAATGCGTTTCTCAAAAAAAAAAAAAAAGTTAGAATAATGCTAAAGATATAAATTATTTTATAAAATTTTTTACAAACTGCTGATGTAATGAGTAATTATTAGTAAATGAAAAAGTAATATTGGTGGTGAACCTAGATAAAAACCAATAAAAGATTAGCCACATCAACATTTTGTAAAAATGTTGCAAAATAGTATATGGCTGTAGCGTTACTTCTTAAATTATATTCCGTTTGCATAAGTCATCTTTTCGTCTATATTTTCTGCTAAATGTTACATAGGCTTGCCACACATGTTTAATTCATCCAATAAAATGATGTCATGATATTTTTGTTTCATAAAAATTTTAAAATATGTTTTAAATAAAATGATATGACATCATTTTATTGGACAAATTAAACACATGTGGAAAACTTATATAACACTTAACAAAATTATGATTAGAGGGGCTGTTAAATGTTAATGCAAATGAAATATAACTTCAAACGGTAAAATTTAAATTCTAAAATTTTAAGGTGTAAAATCCAAACAACCCCAAACTTTAGTGATGTAAATTGTAATTTACTTTTAATTATTTCTATGTTTTGTTTAATTGAGAATCTAATAATAATCTTATGTTGATTCACAGCAATGTATATCACCATAGAAATACATGGCTACATGATCCATACACACATTCTCATGCTATAATTGCTCCCACACAAACACTACAAAAACCTCACATTCTTCAAGCAAAAACAGTGATTCTTCACCACCACAGCACAAACACTACACCACACAGCATATACATTAATTCTATACTTTTACATACATGGAATTCACTTTTTCTTTTTTCTTTTTTCTTTTTTCTGCTGAATTATACATGGAATTCACTTACCCACACATGTTTCAGCACAAACCCAAACTCTGTGAGACTGTGACTGTGTGTATATAATTATATATCAACAAAACACAACTGATTCATTCAAGACATCCAATGCCTTTTCATACGGACACTATAGAAAATCAGACCTTTTTACATCAGTTTTTAGCTTATTAAGTCGAAAAGTTTGGACAATATAGAAAATCAGACCTTTTTAGACAACTTTACAGCTTAGGATGAAGCCGGGCCTTTTTAGACAAGCTTGGGTTTGCAATTTTTGCTTTATTTTTTCAGGCCCAATCATCATTCTTTTTTTTTTTTTTTTTTTTTTTTTTTTTTTGAGAATCATCATTCTAATATTATGTTTTAATTTGGTTTCTAGATTTACAAATAACGCTAAAATATGTTCATTTAAACTAAGTAAAATTCACCATCTTTTTTTATTGAACAACCCAAACAACAATCAAATCTTTGATTAAATTTCTTTAAACAAAATCTAATTAAATTGATATTTTATTTCTATAAATTCTCTAATTCGAATTTTTATTTATTAATATTTACTAATTAAATTAGTATACTGAGAAATTCTACAATATCTCTTACTATCCCTTGTTATAACAAATCACCAAAAAAACTTACTATCCCTTGTTATAACAAATCACCAAAAAATCACATTTGATGATTCTAACTCTACATTGGGCAATACAAACATCACATATAACGGTATCATATCACATTTAGTGCTTTATTTATTTTTTAAGTCACATTTGACAGTTCTAACTTCTAACTTCACATTGGACAGTATTAACATTACATATGACTACATTATTATCACATTCTGTGATTCTCTTATTTTTTTTAGTCACATTGGATGGTACAAACATTGCATATGATTGTACCATTGTCACATTTAGTTGTTTCCTTATTTTTTTTAGTCACAATAGATCACATTTGACAATAGAAACATTATGTATGACCATACCATTGCACATTTATTGGATCACTAATTAGTTACATTAGTCAATACAAATTTCACATTTTGTGGTTTATTTATTTATTTATTTATTTATAATCTCATTGGATGGTACCATTGTAACATTGATTAGTACTATCCAATAAGATTAAAAATTGACATAGCTAACGGTTAAAAAAAATGGTTTTTATGCCACTTAGTATGTCAAGTATATTGCTAGGTGACTTAAACAAATATCTCAAAGTTTTGCATATACATACACAAAAAATGTGGGTTCTAGTTAGTTTAATTGGTAAATTTTTATGTCTTCAAATAAGAGATCAGGGTTTCAAACATTGCCTACAGGTATCTTGGTTTGATAATAGAAAGCAATTATTAGGAGCAAACACCATAAGTTGAAATTGTCTTTTAAAAAAAAAAAATACACAAAAAATAAATTCCAACCTTCCACTCTTTTACTAATTCAAACACATGCACTTGACACAAATTGGATAAAAAATCACATTCACATCATCACATGTTGAAAATAACACATAAGCATAAAATTAGGGTTTCAATCATTGCCTACAGGTATCTTGGTTTGATAATAGAAAGTAATTATCAGGAGTAAATACCATAAGTTGAAACTGTCTTTTTTTTTTTTTAAAAAAAAAAAAAAAAAACATACACAAAAAATAAATTCCAACCTTCCACCCTTTTACTAATTCAAACACATGCACTTGACACAAATTGGATAAAAAAATCACATTCACATCATCACATGTTGAAAATAACACAAGCATAAAATTTCATACCCAAACACCACATGCCTAAAACACCACATACCCCCATAACACCTCTTGCAACAATATCACATTCTCTCTTTTTATTTTTTTGATAATCAACAATATCACATTCTCAATCACACTTACCAAAATAGGTTTCGTTTATTATGTTCCATTCTCAAAGTCATACACAATATAATATACTCACAAAATCATACATACTTCATAAGATAATGGTGGCGGTAACGAGAGGACCAAACAATGGTCATGGCGATGAAAAGACGAAATTGTGATTGCTTCAACAAGAGGACCAAATGGTTGATGCAACAATTGTTGTGGTGGTGAGAGGAAAAATTATGGTTTGTTGCGGCGGTTGTTGTGGCGACTAAATGGCTAATCTCTCTCTCAAATACTATGAAATCAAATGAGTCCAAGAAAGAGAGTAAAATTAGATTAATTAAATCAGTACAATTTAATTTTGTGTATTGGCATTAGATTTGTCATTGTTAGCCATGGTTAACAATGTTAGGCTGGGTCCCTTCAAAAAAATTCGAGTAAGTGGTCTCATTAACTTAAATGACGTGTTATAAGCTCAAAAGTCCCAAATTTCATCCATCATACTTGCGGTTCATGAGATTTTTGAGGAATTTCATCAGCAATGAATAAAATAATCTAACTAAAGATTGGGATAACACTTTATATGGCCAAAATGGGGATATACCCCTTTCAACCAAATTTTCTAGCAAAATGCCCTCAATCTGAAACTATTTAGGGATATACTCCTATTTTAAACTTGATTTTCTAAAAATCAAGTTTCAATGAAAAACTCGATTTGGCAAAAATCAAGTTATAGGGTGTGTTTGGATAAAACTTATTTTGCTGAAACTGAAAACTGAAAACACTGTAGCAAAATAATTTTTAAATGTGTGAATAGTACCGTGGGACCCATTTTTAATGAAAAAGTTGATAAAAAGTGTAATTTGTGGGTCCGTGAACAGTGCATATGTGCACTGTTCACTGCAGAAAGTCAACAATTGCGGTTACTGTTCATTGAACAGTAACCGCAATACTCCAAATGAAAACGCGTGAAAAAAAAAAAAAAAAAAAACAGAAACGCAGCTTCAGCAAACGCAACGCCGGAACCAAACACACACATAGGCAAAAAAAAAAAAAAAAAAAAAAAAAAAAAAAAAACTTGCTTTTCTTCAAATCGAGTTTTTTATTGAAACTCGATTTTTTTTTTCCTAACAACTTGCTTTTCATCCAATCGAATTTCAAAACAGGGACATATCCCTAAATAGTTTCAAACATGGGGCATTTTGCTGGAAAGTTTAGCTGAAAGGGGTAAAACCAATTTTGGCCCGCTTTATATATATATATAAACAATTAATGAAAAGTATATGGTTTTAATTTGTCTCAAATATAAAATTATAGGTTTTTTTTTTTAAAGAATCTCCCCAAGAATTTTAGAGATAACCATGCACAATGATTAAATAAAAAAAATTGTGAAACAATTTTTGGAACAAAGTTTCTTTCTAAACTAGTTTAGAGAGAAACTCTTCAAACTTCTCATATATCTTTTTTGGGTGTGAATTTTAAAAATCTAACTGTTGAATTCTATATTCCTTGTATTGTTAACATTCATATTAACATTCAAATCAGATGTTAAATACTATTCGATTAATAAAGTTATTTTTTATACACAATTTTAGATTATAAAAATTTAAAATTTTAACATTTCAAGCATAAAAGATATAATAAGAACACTTAATTCAACAGTTAGATTTTTAAAATCTACAATCAATATAAAAGATATCGGATGCGTTTGAAGGGTTTCTCTCAAAAAAACACTTTGTTCCAATTTTTGATACATTCTATTTTATTTTTTATTTTTTTATTTTTTTTAAAGCCAAACCCGCAACCAATAGAAGATCCTTTCTTTTTTTTTTGAGAAACATAGAAGATCCTTTCTATTTGTTCTTATTCAATCCTGACCTATATTTTTGTTCTAAACTTGAACGAATCCACCTTATGTGCATTGAAATAGTCTCACCCAAACAGTCCCCTGAATGAAAGGTATAAAAAAACAATTTAATATTTATCAGTAGGAGACAACAGCAGTCTTGCAAACTACAGCTACTGTAGATGCTTCCCACACCAGTTTCATTCACATCACACAAAAGCTCTCACTGAAAACTGACTCCAAAAGTGTCCAAAAGCCACTCTTTCACTCTTATGGTCTCTGAGTAGATGGCTTCGACCGTTCTAACAAGGTCTCTCTTGACTCACCGTTTTATTCACTCTTCCTTCTCTCTCAGTACTCACAAGCCCAGACTTTTGTCTTCCCTATTCAATGTAAGTATGGCTTTTTGTGTTGAAAATATAATCTGGGTTTGTTTTGAATGTCCAAAACATTGATGGGTTTTGGTTATTTTGGCCTAATTTGTGATTGTGTTTGTGTAATTCTTGTTCTAATGCTTGATTTGATCGGTTTTGCCATCTGGGTATTTCGTTTTTATGGTCCTTTGTATATAAAGATTGAAACTTTCTTTAATGGGGCTTTGAATTTTGTTATTGGTGTTGAGTGTGAGAGATGGGGTTTTGCATTTATCAGTGCTTTTTACAGATCATGGGATTCATTGGTAAAAGTCGCGGACTTTGTTCTGAATTCTGATATAGTTTTCATTGTTGGTTTTTGTATGTGGTCTCTATTTTTGATTATGTGCTTCAATTTAAGTGGTATTGTTTAGTTTATAGCAATTGTTTTTGTACTCTTGTATTCAAACAAAACAGAAAAGGAACTGTTTTGGACTCTATGAGTGTGTTATTTTCTCTCTTTTTTCTGATTGTCGTTATGGTTGAAGCATCTGATATGGAGTTAGTTCAAAATATTTCAACCAGTGGTGTATGTTATGTACAAAATCTATGCACTGAAAGCATTGACAGCTGTGTAGTTTTTTTTTGGGGTGCATTTAAAGCTTTTCCTGTACACATTCATGTAGTGATATCATTACAAATCATATAATGAAAAGTATGTTTTTCATGCTTTTGCTATATATCCCTTGGCTTAAACTGAATTGGGAAATCTTTATAAGTATTTTCGATCGTGGGATTTTTTAGCAATTATTTGTATATATGTTGTATCTTCTAGCATATTTTCTTAAGATTTTAGTTGGATACCGAAAACCTATTTGTTTAAGTGTTCCTAGTGAGTTGAAGGCTTGAAGCTACCTCTCCAACCGTATTATTCTCTTTAAGACAAGATCATATGATATGTTATTCATGTTACTTGCAGAAGAGACAGTTTCACTTTCAATCAAGTCCCTCTTATACAGCATATAAAGCATCTTCTTGGGTTCCTTGTGTTATGGCGTCCTCAGTAGTTGGAAGAAGAGCTAATTTTTCAACACAAACTTTATCTACAAATGAGCCTGTTGTTTCTGTCGAATGGCTCCATGCTAACCTCAAGGAACCTGATCTCAAGGTACCTGCTTGGGCTTGTTCCTACTGCCCCTCTTTTCTTGCCTTTTGTTGAATATTGACAAAAACTGAATTTGGGAATTATGTAATACTTTGTGTTCTTTAATTTAGTCGTCTGTTTGAGAGTGCTTTTGCTTGATTTTACATTTCACATGTTCTTATTTATGTGTATGTAAGCACACATCCATTCCAGGCTTTCCAGCATATATGCTAGTGCATGCAGATACGCAAAAATCCCTCTCTCTCTCTCTCTATAATCCATGATAAGTGTTGTTAAATTTAAAAGCACACTTTAGGTACGCTTAAGCTCAAGGCTCAAAGCCCCAAGATCTCAATGCTGAACTAGGCCAAAAAAAATCTCATTTCATGAAGTGCTCTTAGGCATGCTTCTTAGGAGCTTTTTGAAGAAGCATAAAGCACACCTAGGCATGCTTTTTTATTTTGTTGCTAAAAAAGATATGGATCATCAAAATTAATTGCTTAGTCTTGAAAGAAATGACATGGACCAGTGATTTACTACACAGCCACTATCCTTAGGGTGTTGTATTACACAGATTTATTTTATTTTATTTACATGTCATAAGAAACAAACAAGGTTAATTAACACATCATGTGCTCTTTGGCCTTTGACTTTTAGTTTTAGATGTATATTGATTGAACCATATACATTATTTGATCATAACTATCATGGTTATGTACTTTTATAAAGCACAAGAGAATTATATAAAATATTATGTTTAAACTTTCTATAACTAGATTATTATGATATTGACCATTGATAATTGTTTTGAATTTTCTAAATAAAAATTTTAAAAATTAAAATAACTTAGGTAAAATTTGAATTTACAAACATTATACAATTGTACTTACCCAATAGGTAAAATATACAAATTTCGAGTTATTATTATTTTTTTTATTATATGTTACTAATATTTCTATTAGAAGTTATGAGATATTATATTGGAAAACAGTGTGCTTTACTTCAATCAAGCGCATGCTTGCGCTTTGCACCTAGGCTCCAAGAGGCCTACGTGCTTAAGTGCGCTTGACACTTTTGTTCATGAGATCACCATTTGTTCCATGTGACAAAAAAATTTAGACATGTTCTCTAAACCTCCTGTTTAGTTCCTGTCTGATCAAGTGGATATTATTCTTATTTTAAATTTTGCAGTAAGTTTTTTGAACCTAGGTCTCTGTATGCTAGTTAGATACATATTTATTCCTTTTTAAGTTTATATAGTAGGTAGGCCCAATAAGAAGAGATCAACTATAGTAAGAGACAGTATCTTTACAGTGGTCCTTTCTCTTTTTCAACCCTTTTCAACCAACTGTTATTTATTATATACGCTGCATGTGGATCCAAGGAATTACAATTTTCTTTTTCTCAAACACAAATGGCCCAATTGAATTCTTTGACTATGCTTCCCCATTATAAATTAACTAGGAACTAAATAGTTAATTGATCATTTCACTTCTCTTCATGCCATTTTTATTTGGGACTAAAGTCTATGGGGTTGGAGAAAATACAGTAATAAAAAAGTTCCAACAAAGCTTGATTAGGGTTGATGAATAACAGGGCGTAATATACAAGCATACATACCATTGGTGCCTTTGCATTCTTTTCCAACCAAATTATGCAAAAAATATCTAAGAAGGCACAAAAGATTTAGGTGGAGTTTATTATCATCTTAAATGCAGAGTTTTCTGTCAGACAACAGATTTAGACACTTCTCTCAATTTCTTCTCTACTGATACATTTTTCAACAACCATTGGATTACTAGAAGTTGCTTTGAGATGCATCTTAGTTCCCAATACTGTGAGAGGCTGACACAACTTTGGGAATTTGTGATGTTAATTGCCAAGAGCCTTGTAGTTCAACTGGCACCTATTGTTGCTCCTTTTTCTTTTTTATTGTGAAATCATTGATATTTTATGGGATCAAATTTAGAAATTGTTTGTAGTTCCATAATATCCAGTAATATGCATGTTGTAAATCCTAGAAATCCGCAACTAAGTAGATCTGTTTGATCTGTGATTCAAATTGGGTTCTGATTATTGCTCATGAGATCAATTTTGGATATAATTTATGTATATGTATATTTGACCATATTTTAGTTACTAAGGAAAATATCAAGTGTGCATCGCACCTTTTCCAATCTGTTGGCTCCTGTATCCCTTTTTGAGGTGATTATAGTCCCACATTCATATTGAGAAAATTTTTGAATGCTTCTTGGTTGCTATTGGCCCAATAGGTCATTAGTATGAACATACTTAAAGTTCATTGGAATCGATTTGTGCTATATATACTGTGTAATTAAGCATGAACTCTTTAAGGTGAAAATTGATCAACTATTGTCCTTAATGATTCTAAAGGCGGCAATACTAAAAGAAATTATTATTTACATAAATTATTACCTCACTTATAAAATGTTAATGTAAATAACATTTCTTTAATTAGGCTCCATGTGCAAATCACTTACTCTAATACTTGTTATAATGGACATTTGTTGATCTCTGAAACCAGTCAGATATTAGTAGCATTTTGCGTGTATATTTCCTGCGAGCATTAAGCTCTGCATTTACAGCTCATTAACATTGACACACCCACATACAAGCCCGAGAAATGAGTCAAGTACTACACGCATGTTACTCCCTTAAGATCCTAACAGTTGGTTAATATTATATTTTTTATATTCAGGTGTTGGATGCATCCTGGTACATGCCAGATGAGCAGAGGAATCCAATTCAAGAGTATCAGGTAATTACTATGATTATGTTGAAATCTCATTCTCGATTTTCTTTCATAAATTTTCTTTATCCTAAATTCAGAATGGTTTGGGTATATGGTATCCTTGAGATATGCTCTGCAAGTGTGTTTTGTAAGATTTTCAGCTCTGATCCATTTTCATCTATTATTCCCTCCAACAGGTTGCTCACATCCCTGGTGCCTTGTTTTTTGATGTAGATGGAATATCTGACCGAACTACAAATGTGAGATGGTTTCTTCATTTGCTATATTTATATTTACATACGTGTATATATATATATATATATATATATTTTTTTTTTTTTAATAAGTAAGAAAGATATATATTAATAGCTACCTCATGAAAACACAAGGCAGAACAGAGAATACAGAGAAGGAAAACAAACAAAAAGAGAGAAGAAAAAGAAAAAACAAGAAAACAAACGGAGACAACAAAGAGCAAATTAATTACAGAGAAGAGAACTAAGGAACATAGGGATAGAATCACTAGAGGTGAGTCCCCAAGCCCTAGACCAATCAAAAAGAGAGCCACTAAAATAAGCGAGCAACTGGTCATCGGATTTGTCCCTATCCTCAAAAGTACGCCAATTACGCTCCCTCCAAATACACCACATTAGGCACAACGGAACTAGATTCCAAATGCCAGATGAGTGCTTTCCAAACCAATTCCACCAACCGAAAAGCATATCTGCAACTGATCTTGGCAAGACCCAAGAAATCCCAAAGGATCTAAAAACCAAGCTCCACAACAGATAAGCTTTATCACAATGGAGGAGCAAATGATTCGCCGACTCCCCATTACAACGGCACAAAATGCACCAATCAACAAAATCGAAGCCTCTGCACCGCAAAATATCCCTTGTAAGAATCTTCTCCCAAGTCGCAGTCCAAACAAAGAAAGAGGCGTGAGTAGGAGCCTTAGCCTTCCAAATACCTTTCCAAGGAAAGGTAATAGGCAGGGAACTTCGGAGCTTATTGTAGAACGAGCGGATGTCAAAAACCCCTTTCTTCGACAATTTCCAAATCATGCGGTCTCCTTGCTCAGATTGAGGTAAGTTAGAACCCTGGGTTTGAAGGAAATCATCCACCACACCCGTCTCCCAATCATTTGGATTTCTAAGTAAAAGAACCTTCCAACTTCTCCGAGCCTCGGTCCCCAAATGTTCGAGAGACAAGGCCACCGATGCCTCTCTATTAGAAGCAATCCCATACACTACCGGGAAAGATAGATGGAGTGGTTAGTCCCCACACCACTGGTCTGTCCAAAGCTTCACTCTATCCCCCACCCCTACCTCAAACCGGAAGTGTTTGCTAAACACCTCCCAACCTTTCGGGTACTTCTCCATAAACCACACCCATGAACACCCCTGCCCAATTTGGAAGACCAACCCCCCCACTCTTCCCCAAACTTCAGAGCCAGCACCCTCCTCCAAAGACGAGTCTCCTCAACCCCAAACTGCCATATATATATGCGTTTACCCATATATATACACAAGTACATATGTACGTGCATGTATACACACACACACACACACATTCATTTGGGTTAGGATCATGCACCACCTTTTTTTATATGTATTTTATGCATTTTTTTTTTTTTTGCCCTCTATTTATAATATAGAGTTTATGACTTGTTTCAGTTGCCGCACATGTTGCCATCAGAGGATGCTTTTGCTGCTGCTGCTTCTGCTCTTGGAATAGATAACAAAGATGGGTTGGTTGTTTATGATGGGAAGGGGATTTTTAGTGCAGCTCGTGTCTGGTGGTGAGTTGTGTTGATAATAAATGTTCTTATTCACTAGAATTCATGTTTGAAGCATAAACTAATATAGTTCATTCCTTATTCAAATAATAAGGATGTTTCGAGTGTTTGGGCATGACAGAGTTTGGGTATTAGATGGAGGCCTGCCAAGATGGCGTGCATCTGGATATGATGTTGAATCTAGTGCTTCTGGTGATGCTATTTTGAAAGCTAGTGCTGCCAGTGAGGCGATTGAGAAAGTATATCAGGGACAGGCGGTAAGTTCATTATTCATTCAGCTAGTTTTTGATTTTCCTTTTTCTGGTTCCTTTTTGTGGGATAGAAAATTAAATATTGAAATCTGCAGTATTTTAGGTTTTTTATTCACCATGCTCAGTGCATTGGTTTGCGTTGTAAATCATTTATTCTTATAATAAAATATTTTAACCTAAATATTTAAGAAAAAAATTCTCTATAAGCCATAGGGTTTCATATTGACATTGAGTTCTCAGGAGCTACTTTATACATCTATCAGTTTCTTAAGTTCATGCTTTTGACAACTGAGCTAAACTTGTCTTTATGAAAACATCATCTTCAATTGAGATTTGCTTTTGGAGAAGACTTTTATTATTTGATTACCTGAACTGGGGAAAATATAAAGGTTAGGATTTCAAAGTCAAATGTTGGAGGAAATTAGGGGCTAAAGTATGGTACTATTGCATTGTCACTTTGCTAAAATGGTAGGCTTGTTATGCCATTTTGTTTTCAGTTGGTCACGCCAAAGGGAGCTGAAGATCTCTTTCTTTTGCGTACTTTTATAGCACGGATCAAAGGAGAAAAAAGAAATGATATAATGTTTGTGCTATTCTGTTTCATAGCTTAATGCAGTTAATATATTTTAGTAAGAAATATATTGGAAATTTGATATAGAGTTTGATATATTCA
Organism: Quercus lobata; assembly: GCF_001633185.2. NCBI lineage: Eukaryota > Viridiplantae > Streptophyta > Magnoliopsida > Fagales > Fagaceae > Quercus > Quercus lobata. The sequence goes on along the minus strand of NC_044907.1, from coordinate 88,520,690 downwards.
TCTAAGGTTCAGACCTTAAACGATGTTGTTTTTCTATGCCTTTTTCTGGCTTTGACATACACCAAACTATGTGCCCAGTAATTTGATTATTCTCTCCCCACCTCCCCCTCAATATTGCAGTTTGAATTTTACTTTTGAAAACTTATGATTTGTTCCAATCACATGCACTATTCTTCTGCAGGTTGGGCCAATCACATTTCAGACCAAATTTCAGCCACATCTTGTCTGGACCCTTGATCAGGTTGGGTTGCTCTCATCTTAATCCTTTTTTTGATAAATGCGCTTATCTTAATCCATGCTTATAGTAATAAAATAATTATCTATGCCTCATTTTTCAGTTCTGAAAGTGGTAACCAGACTATCATTAAATTTTCCAGGTTGACATATTATGATAAATAATGCAATGTATATCTGTGGTTTATTACTGATGATACATGAGCATGGACCTGTAATGTGCTTGCTAGTGAATTTTTTGTATGTGATTTACAAATTAATGCGTTCTAGTGGGTCAATTGCTTCTGGTAGTAAAAATTCCTTTGAGCCTGACTAGAATATACAATATATGCTTAGTATTTATCAATAATAGAAAAAAAGAATATACAATATATACTTACTAAAATAATGAGAATATTAAATAGCAAAATTATTTCTGATTGACATTATACGTGTTTTATTCGAGTAAATAGAGGTTTTATGAGCATACAAGTTAGTTACCTTTTTTCTAGTGCAAATATGGGCAAAAGTTTCCCATGTAACTTAGGCTATGATTTGAGTATTCTAATTATATATATCTTTTCTGTGTATTTTCCAGGTTAAAAAGAACATTGAGGACAGGACTCATCAACAAATAGATGCCCGATCAAAGGCCAGGTATCCAATGTTTTTCTTTTTCTGTATTTCTGCTGAATATATGAATGTGATATCTTCACCTAGATATGGTAATATAGTTGAAAATTTACAGAATATTGCCAGTGATTCTTGTACTGTTGGTTTAAAAACCTTGTGTTTAGTTTTCAGTGTTTAGTTATTGTTGCTATCTTTATTAAGCACAAGTAGTATCCACTCAAAGGTGTTCTTATAGGCAAAGGGTTTGAAAAACTTGTGTTTAGTTTTCAGCATTCTTGCATCACCTTTGGTTTTATGCTAGGGTGATTTATTACAGAAGCTATTTTCTTGCTTAGATGCCTAATGGAAAAATATAGAGGCAGTTAGAGTTAATGTGAATGTAAGCTCAGCAAAAGTAGAAGTAGAGATGAAAGGGTTGTAAGATTTGATGGTCAAGAGATACTAGAGAGTGAGAGCTTTCGATATATTGGATCAATAATTCATAGAGAAGCATATTAGGAGCATTGTGTGATCGTATAATTCCTATTAACTTAATTTTTTTTTAAGACTGCTATAAATTCTACTTTTCTCTATGAAATGAATGTTGGGCTATTAATAAGCAAGATATTCATAAAATGAGTGTAGATAAAATGAGAAGGCTAAGATGGATAAATCAAAATACATAGAAAGATAGGGTTCAAAATGGGGAATGTTAAAGGTTGTCCCTTGTTGATGAAAGATGAGAGAGTTGTTTGAGATTGTTTGGTTGTGTTTAGAGGAGAGAGGAGAGCAATTAATGCACCTAAAATTGTGAATTGATTTAAGTTGAGGGAATGAAAAAAGTTGAGGAAGACAAGACTTCAGTTAAGGAAGTAATAGAAAGTATGACTTTGAATAAAATAAAATAAAATATTTGTGTTCTTGATTGTATTGATCCCCAGTTGTATATGTCAGGTATGCTTGGCTGTCTCTCTTTTTTAATGTTTGAATAAATTTTTTTATTACTTATCAAAAACTGACTTTGAATAAAATTGTATAGCAAACAAGAATACGTGTGACCGATCCTAACGAATTTTTTGAGGATCTAATCAATACCCGAACCCAAAAAACTTGGGACTAATTTGTTGAGGAACCATAGCCCACCCCTAAAATATTTTTGTTGTTGCTCAAATGTTCTCAGTTCAGTTTGTTCATTGTTTCCTTTCTTTTTTCTTACAAATGACCCATCCTTGTCCTCATGTCTTCTTTTAGTAATTTCATATTTGTTACCACTAAAACAATAATAAGCTTGATAATAAATTGATTAGAAGATCTTGCTCTGCTAAACTTATCAAGTTCTATACCTATCCCACAAAAAAAAAAAAAAAATAAAAAATCAAGTTCTATGTTAAACAGAATAGACAAAGTCATACTCACTCCACACAAAGCTCCCACTTTTTTGTGGGGCCTTGGAGAGGTGATTGATAGGCAGTCCTGCTCACATTTTTTTCTTAGAGAGGCTGATACCCAGACTTGAACCCATGACCTATAGCTTTTGGTGGAAGGCATCACTCCATGGCCTGATCTCTATGCAAATAGAATATAACAAATAAAATTGCGTAGAGAGGTCCAACATGCCTTAAATCGGTATAGCATATAATTGGGAGTGTCAACTAACAAAAATATATGTGAACATTTTGTTCTCCTAACATGCAGTAATTATATCACCAATAGTTCCAGTTTATGGTCTGTGCAATCCAGACCTTGGATGTTTCTCATAAGAGTTCTGCTTAATGAAGTTGGTTGTTGGGCCAGGTTGAATGACCACAGAAATGACCAGGTGAATTATTGCATGATTTTAGATCAGGAAGTTTACAAACATGATAGAATGTAAGCTTGCCTGCATCTGTTTAATTTTCCTTGACATAGCTTGATTGATTCTAATTGCTAAACCCGAGGAACATATGGAATTCTGGATATGATTGGATATGTCCAACTCACTAGCCCATGATTTTTGTAGTCTATATTGTCTTTCCTTAAGCGAATGTAGAGGGATGAGAAAGAATGGGCCAGGTCAAAAGGTCACTTTTATTTAGTAATTTTGATTGTTTTCCTGAGTGCCTGTTTTTAATGCAAAATTCTTGGAGTTGATGGAGATTGAATACTTTTTCAGGTTCGATGGAACTGCAGCAGAGCCTCGAAAGGGTATTAAAAGTGGTCATGTACCTGGCAGCAAGTGCATTCCTTTTCCCCAGGTGAATGATCAAATGTTATATGGTTTCTGTTGTGTTTTGATGACCTGATAGCTTTTCTATCTGTTATATTGAATCCACTTCTTTCCCAGGTTGGATTTTGATGTTAAATTTAAGTTCTAAATGCTAAGCGTCATTTTAGATGCTCTTAGAATCATGGTTTTTGTGTAGTATTTTCTGTCTGCAAATTTTGCCTGCCTTAAATGTCTAAATTAATTTCTCTAACTCTTAGTAGAAACAGTGGATTGGATTTAGCAATAGTGTATATATAGGATTTAGCAATGTACAAAGTGATTGCATTCCTGGAGTTCTGTATAAGCTAGACCTGGAGAAAGCTTATAAACATATTTATAATAATGCCTCTGTATTCGTTTCTAGTACATTCTGTTCATCATCATAAACATGACGTACTTTTTTTAATGAAGATATCTATTACCTATCAAAAAAAATATATATATATATATATTTTTATAATCAAGCCTTTATATATAAACTATTGCTAAATCCTTTCCAAGGACTAGGGCTCCTAAATAACTTTTTTCCTAGAAGGACTAGGAGTCTTAGACTACCAATAACAAAGAAAAAGTACTTAAGAATTTCTAAACCATATAGAAAAAGAACTTAAAACATAAAATGAGAACAAGCCCTTTACAGCCTCTTCTGGAAAATTTTGAAATTACCAGATTTCCCTGATTTTAGTAAAACTTAATTAAAACTGAATCAACAACTTGTAAAATGACTCAATAATAACTAAATTAGCCTACGAAGGTTGCCAAGAAGACCCCACATCAAAATTAGACCACAATTCTTGAATCATTTGGTATCTGAACTTGGTTTTCCTTGAACTCTTTATTATCTGCATTAAAAAATAAAAAAATAAAAAATCTTGAAAGTGCCCGATTATGGTGATGTGATCTGCAAAACAAAAAAAAAGGGGGGGTGGGGGGGGGGGGAGATAAAAGTGCTTAAAAGCTATTTAACTTCTGAAGAAGAGTCTAGTTTATGGTATAGTTGCGATTTGGATTTTTTTGGCGATAAAAGTAGTGATTTGGTTATCTTTCATATGTAAGGACAGGAGAGTCTAAAGCTGGTTCTTGCATGATTTCATTTCAGGGATCCTTTAAATTTCAAGAGTTCGACATGACAATGTTTTTTTATTTATGACTGAGAGTCATCTTAGTTGTTTCTACAGTGTTGTGGATGCAGTGGATGAGGAAACAAAAAATCCTTTGAAAGCTATGCCTCATAAACAATTTATTTATCAATGCGTGGTTTTGCAGGTGTTGGATGCTTCCCAGTCACTTTTGCCTGCAGATGAACTAAAGAAACGATTTGAAGAAGAAGGTAAGGAACGCACCCCCCCCCCCCCCCCTTTCCCTTCCCCGATTCTCTCTTAATATTGGTCATATTCTTGGGAAACATTCTATTCCTTCAGTATTGGGTTTGTTAATATCTTGTTGAACTATGGCAGTTGAGAACTAATTGTTATTTATATATTAATACTATGTGGATCTGATCTGAAATTTTTTGGATCAATACAAATACAAATAAATATGAAATTGTCAGCATTAGTCATGTGACACAGTTTTAACCCATAGTTTTTAAAGTCAAGTCATATAGGAGTTTAGGGTTAAAATAGTTTGTGTTTATTTTGCAAGTTATGGTTAGTTTTGTGGTGAGGGTCAGATCTGTAATTTTCAGAAACTCCTACAAATTAAGGCTATTTTGAAAACATAGTCAATTCTTGAACTTTCTGGAAGTTTTCATTGTATTTTCTGAGTGTCCAAATTAGACTTTGATAATTCAATAGTTACAACAGAGGAGAGAGAATTTGAACATTGGATATCTCTGTCGGAAACATTAAGAGCTGCCAACCAGTAGAGCTACAAGACTCTTGGCAGTCTCCAAATTAGTCTTTGTAACTTTATTAGTTAACAGTGAACTGATATGTAGACTGTTCTCTCTAAATCTATCCTATGTCAAGTTAACAATTAAATGAAAAAGAAAATGTTTATCATGCAAAAAATTTTAATTAAAAAAGTTTGTACCTTTTGGCAAGATAACATAGAAGAAAGAAAAAGTAAGTTTATTAATGGCAGCCTTGGCAATGACTCCCTATCCCTCCCTCCTTCCCTCCTCTCTCTCTCTCTCTCTATGACACACACACACATTTCTACCATCACTTGGATTCCAATAAGGGATAAAAATAACTGATGAAAATGACTAATGTTATGATGTCAAGCAAAAAGTGTAAAAGAGAGAAGACGCTGTCATGAAGCAAGTATAAAATTGTTTCCTAATGGCTTTTTCATTTGTTCATATGGGACTTTGCTTCAATTGGACATTACACATGGACCCCATAAGAGATATATCTTGAATGATAAAATTGCACTGTAGCAGATTGATTGATGTTCCATGACTGCATCATAAGCGAGGCTATAATAAATTACCAACAATAGATATGCAGATATAAATTATCGCAGAGGTTTAAAAAAGGACTATGTAGGAGGTTGTGTGTTGTTTTATTGAAACATTAATAGGAAAGTCAAGTCATGCTTGGTAATTGCTATCTTATTGTTTTAGGCCAGAGAGTTTAAAGGTCTGCATTCCATGTATTTGTTTCCATGATAGCATGTGGGTAATTTTGCTATGAGCAAAACTTAGGTATATTTCCTTTGTTGTAGTATGTTAGGTTCTACCCTTTTGCCATTGCTATCTTATACTGAACTTGATCTTGTTACTTTACAATCTTAATCTCAAATTCTTCTGCAGGCATATCTTTGGAAAAGCCTGTTGTAACTTCGTGTGGCACTGGTGTAACTGCATGTGTCCTTGCATTGGTACCCCTCTCTCTCTATCTCTCTCTGTCTCTGTCTCTCATTTTGTATTGTCTTGATATTTAGATGGGTGGGTAGTTGGAAGGGAAATGGAGGGATTGGCATATTTCTTGTTTGGTTGGACAGAAATAGAGAAGAGGAAAAGGGGAAGAGGTCCCTTTTTGGGCATTGGGATAGATAATATCTAATTATCATCTTGTTTTACATTCCAATAGTAGAAAACATTTCAAAATGAATCATTATACTTTAGAATGAATCATTACATTCCACAAAGATGATCACATGCCTATAAAGCTAGTTTTCTGCTGGGAAATGATAATATTGGCAGTAGAACAACTTTGAAAGAAAGTTTTGGGAGGATGTATGGTGTGGGGATTGCTCTCTTAAAGAAGTATTTCCAGAGTTGTATAGGATTAGTCGGGCAAGGGAGTCTTTTGTGTCGGAGGTAATGTGTTTCTCTGGTGGGAGGATTCATTGGGACATCCAGTTCTATCGTCCAGTACAGGATTGGGAGGTGGAACCATTGGCTATGTTTTTGGATATGCTTTATTCCACGGATGTACGGGGCTATGGTGCTAACAAGTTTTGTTGGAAGCTAGCAATGAGGAAAAGGTTTCGGGGTTCAAGGTTTTTATCACTCTCCATCTCCTTCTTTTGTCATCTCATTTCCTTGGAAAAGGTGTGGCAACCAAAGGTTCCTCCTAGAGTAGCGTTCTTTCCTTGGACTGCTGCTTTAGGTAAGATTTTAACTACAGATAATTTTCAGAATAGGCATATTGTAGTGCTTGATTGGTGCAAAAGATGCGGGGAATCAGCGGAGCATCTTGTTGGATATCATATGCGTTGTGGTCTATGGTATTCTGTCTGTATGGTATTCATTGGGTTATGCTGTATAAATTTATTGAGTTGTTAGATTTTTGGCAGGGAAAGTTTGAAAGACATAGAAATATAGATTTCTGGAGGTTTGTCCCATATTGTTTGTTTTGGTGTTTTTGGCAGGAACAGAATGGTAGATGCTTTGAGGTCTCTGAACAGTCGATACTTGATTAAAGTCATTTTTCTTCCACTCTCCTTGAATGGAGTTTAGTTTTGCCTTCATATTCTTCCTTGTCTCTCCTTGTTCTAGTTGATCTTTGTAATCTGGGTTCTTAATTTTTTTGCCACTGCAGTACATCCTGTGTACTTGGGTTAGCTAATTTTTAATAAAAAGTTCTGAAGATATTTATATATAAAAAAAAGAAAAATCTTGAAAGAAAGGTCTTATGCTTCTGTTTTTTCAGGGTCTCCACCGACTTGGGAAGTCCGATGTTGTAGTCTATGATGGATCTTGGACTGAATGGGGAGCTCATCCTGACACACCTGTTGAGACTTCATAAATGTTCATGCATCATTATTGGAAGCGATCCGGCAACATGTGCAGCATGAGGTTTGTCAGTCAGTTGTGACGAAAGAGGTTGTATCTAAAACGGTTAAATATCACCAAGCCTTATAACTCTAATAAATAATGAATTACAGTTTGTGTTTGTTATTAAACTCTCATTTTGCAAACAAAGCAGGTGGAAGAGCATCAGGGATACGGGGTAGTGGGTTGGGATCTAAGGTTTCACATTTTGTTGATGATGAAAAATAAATAATTAGCAGCATGATTCTTCTCTAAGTTCTCTTTAACTTATCTAGTTGCTATTGTAAAGATGAATTCGCACGTCCCATATAAAGAGCTCCCCCTTTGAAAAAAAAAAAACAGAGAAAGGAAAAATTCTTAACAGCCCTTGGTAGTGAGACATTGCCGTGATATGACATGGCAGCATTGACTACATGTGATTTGTCTCCCTCACACATGATATTATCCTCTTAGTGATCGATGGATTTTGATGAAAGTCAATTATATGTTTCACTAGATTTGATAAATTGATTTCCTTTAATGAGCTTCTGCCAAATTGCTTTGTATATGTAATGTTGATAAGGCATACATAATGTTTTGAAAGTCACATTCTCTCTTATTACGTTCTGAGAAAAGGTGGTGAAGTTATAGACTTATAGGAATTTAATTTTTGAGCTCGATTTTGTATCTAAGATTTAAGATATTATGTTTGGGAAGACAGTATGAAAGAAGATTGAAATGGAGGAATTACTATGGTTTTCAGTTATTCCTCTTTGGAGATGATTGTCAAAGAAAAGCTCCTCCTTTGGAAGGAATGGGATGGAATGAATATAAAGGTATTGTCTAGAAATATTCCATTCCATTCCCTAATAACTGAGAACATTCATTACATTCATGAAATGGGGGTGAAATCTCAATTCCTCAATTCTATCCTTATCCTGAGAAAAGACAAATATAAAAGGCAATCTTATTCTTAAAAAAAAAGAAGAGAAAAAGAAAGCCTTTATTATTATTTTAAATTCCATCCATTCCTTTATAAACTTGTAAACACAATAGAGAAAATACACCATATTCATTTCCATTTCATTCCATTATTTTATCCTCTTCTCATTGCATTATTGTATAAACTACCAAATATAATGTGAAGGAAAGAAATTGAGGCGTCTTATTATATATACCCCTGCATTTTCCAGCTGAACAAACATATATTCTGCACCAATTTTTTGGATGAGAAACTTTCAGGTGGAAAAATATTAACCATCAGATGAAATGGATAAGTACTTTGCACGAAAATTATTTACAAAAAGCAACACTATATACAACTAAATCACATAAGAGTAACATATTTTTCACTTGCTTGGCCTTCATGTCAACCCTCTGATTTGACCAGGCGATTGTGATCATTAGAAATTGAAGGTTTAGATAGAATGTCATGCTCTTTCACACACAATTTGGAAAGCTCCTTTGGGACCAAGCACTTATCCTCCAAATATAGCTTCTCTTGAACTCTTGGAGATGCAAGAATGACTTGCATTTCTGTGGGACTGATTGCATATGTTTCCTGTGCAAAATAATTCCCACTTCTTTCAAAACCAAGTAATAAATAACTTTGGTGGTAATGACAATAAAAACAAATAGAAAAAACTAAGTCTTGTCGAATTGTGTTGTATAATTTTGATATTCACCAATTGTTCTTTAAAAGTTGGTACGATTTGAGGTTGGATATAGATTCTCGAAATGAACCTGACCAAGATTTGGATAAAAATTTTAGCTACACCAACTTCAGAAATTTATGGGCCACTTTTGTGTACATACTACTTTGGGCAGAAAGTTTGATATTAATAAAAGGGACAGAGAAAACATGGGCTGAATTTTGATAGGAAAAATTTATACAAACATTTAGTTGTAGCTCACAATTAGTAAAGTTTATTGTCATTAAATAAGGGACCTATGTTTAATTTTGTATAGGAAAAAAAAAAAAAAATCACTCTCGCACAACTATATTAGTCATTAACCAGGGAATATGACCAGACCATTAAGCAGCTCTCTAATATTGTCTGGCAATGTTAATAAGAAAATTATGGCCTAACATAGTATAGACAAATATGTTAAAAAATGGGTTTGGAATCATAGGTTTGAAGTTGGTTGTAGAAAAGAGAAATTAGTCATTTTTGAATGAGTAACATGAAAAATTAATCTATTGCATAGATCTGTAAGAGTTTCTCCATTTCATGGTAAAACAAAAACAGAAATGAAAACACAAGTGATGAAGTGAAGCTATATTTCTTTAACTACGTACATTTTCCTTTGATTTCAATAGTAGTGGGTTAACCATTGCGCACCCTTGGTACGGTATTCACTCTACAAGAATAAATGCTTGTGAGGTGTGGGGGGCAAGGGCCGGGGTTCCAATATTCAAGAGTGAGCTTCACACATATATACACTTAGAGTGTGTTTGGTTGGAAGGGTGGAAAAATGGAAGGATAGAAAATGGTGGGAGGATAGAAAAGTGGAAAGATAGAAAAGATTTTATTTTCCCTCCTTTTTATTTGGTTGGGAGTGAAAAAGTGGAGGGATGGAAAAAGTGAGTTTGTATAAATTTACTCATATACCCTTGTTAAAAAATGATACACAATTAAAATAAAAAAATGACAAGCAATTAAAAAAAAAACAATCACCCAAATTTATTAAACAATAAAAATTATGTCCAGGAAAAAAAATCATGTCTAATTAAAAAAAAAAAAAACAAACACTGCTACAGCCCAAAAAATCAAAAGAAAAAAGGATTAAAAAAAAAAAAGTAGGCATCGTTCTCAGAAAGTGAAAATAATAATAATAATAATAAATAATGCCTTAAAAGGAGCAAACGCCCAAGAAAGCAGGCAGAAGAAAAAAAAAGGAAAAAAAAAAAGACAATGGGACGAAATTAGTGTAGTGGGTAATTTTGTCATTTATCCATAAAACTCTTCCCACACTATTTTCTCTCCATTTTGGAGGGACAAGTTTTAGGTAGGCCCGGGTGGAAAATGCCTGGGCCCCACCAAAAATTTTCCTTTCCCTCCCTCCTTACCAAACAACACCCTTTCTCATTTTCTCTCTTATTTTCTCCTCAAATTTTTCCATCCTCCCTAAAATCCACCCATCCAAACATAGTGTTAAATTAGACTAGAGTAGAAATTTTATCTTATATCAAAAAATAGTAGTGAGTTAAACCTCTCAAAAATAGTGGGTTAAGGTTTCATTAAAAAAAAAAAATTTTAAATAGAAGATTAATTGGCTAATGAAAGCACGTGTATCATTGGATGATTTGCTCCCTGAGTCTCTCCTACTTTCATGCACGTCTTTCAACTTCCTCCTAAAGTCTCTCATGCATGTATATCGCTTTAACTTCCTACGTTCTTCTTTCCCTTCTAACTGTCTCCTAAACTCTCTCGTGAACCATTCTTAAGAGGATTGTTTTCTACTTCTTGGTATCTTCTGGATCATAGTACTACTATTATTAGCCCTTATTGGGTTAATTACATTACATGCCGAGAGCAATGTCGTTCTAGTTATAGACTTTCTCAATTGTTTAAGTTAGAGCATTTACAGCAAGGTTATCAAAAAATATAGCTTTTAGCAACTTTATCTTTTTAACAACTCACTCTATAATACATCCAACATCAAATGTTTTATTTCTTCTCCCAAAAAAAAAAAAAAAAAAATCTAAGGTTTTATTTTAACAAACAACACATTAAAATGATATAAACAAACAAATATAATAAATACTACAGAGAGAGAGAGAGAGAGAGAGAGAGAGAGAGAGAGAGAGAGAGAGAGAGAGAGAGAAAATAATTTAATATTTGTAGCAACTTGTTACAATGAGCTGTTACTAGTAACAGCTCACTGTAGTAGTAACAGCTCACTGTAGCAAGTTGGTAAAATATTTTAAGTTTAGCAACATTGCTTTGGGGTGTTTTTGTTTGTTTGAAGCTATAAAATAACTAAAAAGCTATTTTAAGAGCATTGCTGTGGATGCTATTAGGTTTTTAGCATTAAATCTGATAAGTAAAAAAGTAAATATTATATACCAATAAAACATAAAAATAATATAAAGGAAAAGGCAAAGGAGAAGAAGCTTTAGTACATATATAGTTGGGAGTTTTAATCCTTGTTATAGTCATAGAAAGCAAACCAAATAGTCCAGCATGTATTGAAACTTTGGCCATGCATTATCATTAAAAGATATATAAAAATCCACTGAAATTAATTCTCAAGTTAAATATACTTTTTTCTTTCCTTTTCTTTTGATGAGCAGTTAAATATACTTTGTAGTCTTAAAATCTAATCCATTTATTTTGGAATATAAATGATTAGATTTTGTTATAGTCTAATTTAAATAACATATGTTGACTAACACTATTTAAATTATTGATAATATGAAAAAAAAATTAATACATTCATTTTAAAAATAGATGGAAATGATTTTAAGACCGTGGAGATCTCAAAAATTAAGACCGTGGATAATATGACAAAAATTAATGCATTCATTTCTAGAAAGGTCACACAAATTAGCCAATATGAGGTGAACTCGAATTGGACACCAAAAAGATCACTTAGCAGAAGCTAATTAAAATGGACAATTTCAAAGAAATTATTAAATGTACTATAAAAAAATATATAAATAAAAAAGCTTAAAAATTGACATGTCAATTAATATAACCAGCCTCATGGTATGATATACAAAATAAATTTTTTTAATTATATTTTATTTTGTGTTAAAAAATTAACACATTAATTTATAAATAAAATTGTAACGAAATTTATAATATCTCTACGGTTAATGAAAATTACCTGAAATGCACCCATGAGTTCAAGAATCCCAACTTGTGCCTGCAAGTACTTGACATACTTGGAAGCAGCTTGAAGCATCTCAGCTGTGTTCATTTTAGAGCAACCCGGAATCAGCCTCCCTAGCTCTTGAGTCTTCTCAGTGATCTTCCTTCTCCTTTCTCGAGCCGCAATGCTCTGTGCCGACACACTTCTTTCATTCATTTTCTTTGAACTCTCAACATTTTGAGTGCAATCAACCTGTGGAATACCATACTCAGGCAGTTGAGAGAAGAGTTCAGGAAAAACGTCGGCCACCATACAAGGATTTGGAACAAGCCCATCAAAGAAAGTTGGTGAAAAATCCAAGCTAAATTGATTTTCATGGCATCTTTGGCGTTTTGGGAATGAGTAGGGTTCAAAATCTTGAGGTGGTGTTAGCATTTCAGAGAGGGAAATGAAAGGTTCACAAGAAGATGATAAGTATGGAAGCAAATGGGTGTAACATTCTTCAGGGTTTAGGAAACTTTCTTGGTCATACAGTGGATGAAGCAGAGTTTTTTGAAGTTCAAAGTTGTTGGAATAGCCTAGGATCTCTCCTGCTAGCTCTGCGTGTCTTTGTTGGAAACTAATCTGAGTGTTAAGGTGTTGAAGTGTTCCCAACTCTGTGTATGTACTCAAGGCCATGATGGTAAAACCTGCAGAAGAGAAACAATGTATATATTATCATTTAAACTTTGAACAATTACATAGCAAGCTAATTAACACAAAGTGAACAATTTTAGTGCTTAGTGGTTGCAATTCCTCTCTGTTCAAAATAATTTGTGAAGTGCCAAAAAAATAAAAGTCTTTATAAAATTAGCAAGAGAGAACAAAAGTGGTAGCAGAAGAAAATAGTAGCAAAAGGGCTGTGTAATATGTAGTATATTAAGAACTTAGATATAAAAGTAAGAAATAAGCATGACCCAGTAGGTATTATAAGTGAAAAAACTGAAACATAGCTAGAGAGAGAGAGAGATACTGTGTAGGGAAGTAGATACTGTTTGTTGACGCAGACACAAGAGCAGAACTCAGAAGACCTTAATTTATTTGCAAGTACAAAACTAGATAAACTGAGTAACTGACATTAACTTCACTGCCTCAGTGTGTCAATTATTGTACATTTGTTGTACTCTGATAGAGAGAGAGAGAGAGAGAGAAGTGGGTAATGGGTTGGGTTGTGGGTGGGTTGAGATAAATCCGGAAGTTGAGGTTTGGAGCAGTTAACTACTTGCGAGGAAAGCTAGGACTTTGCTTCTTCATCTAAAACCGCCATGTGCTTAGTTTTCACCTTGGTATCCTAGGTGCTTTTTTTTTTTTTTTTTTTTTTAATTATTATTTTTAATTTTAATGCTTTTAAAAATATTCTCTATTTAAATATATACAATTAGGCATTACTTTGGTATAAATCCCAAATCTAAAACTCTTGGATATAAAAAGAAAATATAATCCAATGATGAATTTGTCAAAATTCACATTAAATAAAAAAATATTGAATGGAGTTGTAAAATTCACATTCAACTAATTTTTAGCCAAACTTTTTGTGATCTAACATTCTTGATCTTACATTGTTTTTACTTATTTGAGTTGATTATTCCGGATTAATTGTTCCTGTTTTTGGCATTTTTGGCAAGTCCTAATTTTTGAAACTTTTTTTTTTAATCCCAAACTTGCAGGATGGTCTTTGTGGGGACCGTTCGATTAATGGGCCCATAGGGTTCAGAATTGATTCAGGATTGTTGGGCCCGTAGCCCATCCAAGGACGTGTACCCGTCCGAGGACGCCATACTCCTCGGCAGTATGCGTCCGAGGACGATCGCGTCCGAGGACGATCGGGACGTGGTCTTACTGCGATCAGATCTCAGAATTAGGTCACCGTAAAGGATAAGAGTAACCGATTAAGGATGAAAGAGATAAGACAAACAAATATCTGTAACTACAGCTGCCTCCGCATTAATGACCTCTCAACCAACTCTCTGGCCGCATTAATGTGGAGGTGATACCTGAACAGTAAGGAAGCAGCCTTACAGCTGCCCATAGGAAGTTCCAAGAGGTGCCAGATGGGACAGAAAGAAATCCTCTGGACCCAACCTACACGTGTGCGGTAAGGATGGAGCGCAAAGGGGAGTATATAAACTAAAAGAAGAGCATGAAAGAGGGGGATCGGAACAGAAAAAGAAAGGAAAAGAACAGACATAAACAAGAAAGAAGAAAGTTAGAGAAGAGAAAAGGACTTGCGCTAGTCACTAAAGAAAAGATTCATTGTACCAACTTTAAACCTTTAACGTTCTTGAGAGTGAATCTTTTGAAGAAAGACCACAGTTAACCTAGTTCTTCAAACCCACGCTCTACAAATCATATTGTTTGGACCATTTCACGCACGAACCCAACACTGTTACGGTTCGTCACGAATCGTGTCCTTACAATTAGCGCCGTCTGTGGGAAGAGCTTGTGTTAGCTTGTACAACTTCTGATACAACGTTTTCGATGGAAGGAGTGGAACTACCTCATCCCGCAGCGGGGCTGCATCAGGATGATGCCAACCTGCATCAGGCGGAGTCAAGGGGCTCTCAGCATGGTGGTCCTCGAAGGAGTCCCGAACGGAGGGAAGTCCGGGAGGGGATACATACCACTCATACCACCAGAAGCCATACACGCGGGAAGAGTCACGTCTCCCACGTGAAGCACGATGGGAATCTGCAACGTGAGATTGCGGACTTGAAGAGAGAGTTGCGCCATGCACGACGGGAACGTTCCCCACCTCGCTCTGAACCATCATCCGGGGAGTCGGATGGAACTAGCTACAGGCGGAGGTCGAGGACTCCGCAAAGCGAGACTTTCTCCTATGAAGAGGAATGTCGCCGTAGGCGTAGGCGTAGGCGTAGAAGTCCAACTAGCAGGGGCTTGGGAAACGATGCCATGAACAAAGCCCTGAGTCAAATTTCCAGGTCACCCTTTACAAGAAGCATAGATGATGCTACCCATCCTCGGCGGTTCAATCAACCTACGTTCTCTCTGTATGATGGCCATTCGGATCCGGTGGAACATGTAAGCTATTACAGCCAGAAGATGGCTATTCATTCCAGGGATGATGCTCTGATGTGCAAGATTTTTCCATCGAGTTTGGGTCCAACGGCAATGAGGTGGTTCAATGGCTTAAGGGCCAATTATGTTGGATCTTTCAAAGCACTGACCCAGGCTTTTGGTGCTCGCTTTATTACATGCAGCCGAACTCCTTTGCCTCTGGGATCCTTGTTGACTTTGTCTATGCGAGAGGGCGAGACTCTCAAGAGCTATTCGGATAGGTACTGGGAAATGTTTAACGAAATAGGGGGGAAGAATGACGCTGTGGCTATAACCACTTTCAAAGCCGGTCTCCCAGCTGATCACGACTTGAGGAAATCCTTGACGGGTAAACCTGTCACCAGTGTGCGCCAGCTGATGGACAGAATAGAGAAGTACAAAAGGATAGAGGAGGATCAACTTCAGGGGAAAGGAAAGGCCAAGATGATCCCTCAAGAGAGGAGGGATTTCAGGTCGGATCGTTATAATAATAACCGACCAAGGAGGGACTTTGTTGGGCAGTCGGCCTCGGCGGACGCCTAGGTTATTAATGCAGTATTTCGGGAGCCTGTTCAGCAGGTTTTGGAGAAGATAAAGGACGAGCCATTCTTCAAATGGCCGAACAGGATGGCGGGAGAGCCTACAAAACGCAACCCGAGTTTGTATTGCCATTACCATCAGGACCATGGGCACATGACAGACAACTGCAGGAATTTATGGGACCATTTGGAGCAGTTGGTCCGGGAAGGGAAATTAAAGCAACTCTTGCACCACTCCAGCGGAAGGGCGAGCCAAGCAAGTTCCGAGGTGCGTGGGGATGCTTCATCAAGGCTCCCCCGGGGAACGATCAATGTCATCTTTGCGGCCCCGGGAAGGACTGGATCTTGCCCCACGATAGTGTTGTCGGTGTCCCGATCCCCGTCCGAGGATCGTTCTCAAGCATCGAAGAGAGCCAAGAGGCGTGTCCCTTTGATTTTGGGTTTTTCAGACGAAGATTTGGTTGGAACCATACAACCCCATGAGGATGCCTTGGTGGTAACACTGAGGATTAGTGGGTACGATGTTCGAAGAGTGATGGTTGATCAGGGAAGCGCAGCGGATGTGATGTATCCTGATTTGTACAAGGGGCGAGGTTTGAAACCGGGGGACTTGACAACCTATAATTCCCCTCTAGTCAGTTTTGAGGGAAGGTTGGTCATTCCTATGGGGCTAATCAGGCTGCCCATGCAGTCAGGCACGGAGGTGGTGGAGGTGGATTTTATTGTCGTAGATGTTTATTCTCCGTATACGGCTATCTTGGGCAGACCTTGGCTTCACACACTTAAAGCGGTTTCATCCACCCTACACCAGAAGGTGAAGTACCCATCCGGAGACCAAGTGCTGGAGATAGTAGGGAACCAAGCGGCTGCTCGGCAATGCCAAGTAGCGGCTATTCAGCATCGGCCAGAGGCAGAAACCTCGGCTACAGCCGATAATGAGTCATAGCAATTAAAGTCCCCAGCATCAGGTTTAGACGTACCAACCAATGGGGTAGAGTGTGAAGATCTGGAAAAGGTGATTGTTGCTGATGATCCAGAAAAATTCTTCCGGGTTGGGGCCAAGTTGCCTCTGCAAGAGAAAGCGAGTTTGTTGGAGTTCCTCCGAGCCAATGTGGACGTCTTTGCATGGGACCTGTATGAAGCCCCAGGAGTAGACCCAAGTTTCATTTGTCACCGACTCAACGTGAACCCTGCCGTTCCCCCCAGGAGGCAAATTCCTCGGCGACCATCGAAAGAGCATGCCGAGGCAGTCAGAAGTGAAGTTGCCAAGCTAAAACAGGCTGGGGCTATCAAAGAAGTCTTTTACCCCCAATGGCTGGCCAATACGGTGGTAGTGAAGAAGAAAACGGGGAAATGGCGAGTGTGCGTGGATTTCACGGATCTTAATACGGCATGCCCTAAGGACCCATTTCCTTTGCCGAAGATTGACCAGTTGGTGGATGCGACCGTGGGCCACCCTAGGATGAGTTTCTTGGATGCCTTTCAAGGGTATCACCAAATACCGCTGGCCGCCGATGATCAAGAAAAGACCGCTTTCGTGACCCCGGTTGGGAAGTACCATTACAAGGTGATGCCTTTCGGTTTGAAAAATGCTGGATCTACCTACCAACGCATGATGACGAAAATGTTTGAGCCACAGCTGGGCAGAAGTATTGAAGTTTATATTGATGACATGGTCGTGAAAAGTAAAGTAGTAACTGAACATGTGGGGGACCTCACTAGCATCTTCGGGATATTGAGAGAACACAAATTGCGTCTGAATGCTTCGAAGTGCTCCTTTGGTGTAGGTTCCGGGAAATTCTTGGGGTACATGGTGACCCATAGAGGAATTGAGGTGAATCCAGACTAGATTAGGGCTATTAACGATTTGCAAGCGCCTCGGAATCCAAAAGAGGTGTAGAAGTTGACTGGGATGACTGCTGCGTTGAACCGGTTCATCTCCAGGTCGGCTGAGAGGTGTCGTCCTTTTTTCCGTCTGTTACATAAGTGGCAAGGATTCGAATGGACCGAGGAGTGCGCTGAGGCGTTCCAGCAGTTGAAAGACTATTTGTCCAAACCGCCGATCATGTCTAGCCCTGAGGTGGATGAAGTGTTGTATGCCTACTTGGCGGTAGCTCCTCACGCAGTCAGTTTCGTCTTGATTCGAGAAGACAATGGCGTTCAGAGGCTAGTTTATTATGTAAGTAAATCCCTCCATGAAGCCGAGGTGAGATATCTATCATTAGAAAAGGCCATACTGGCAGTGGTCCATGCAACACGTAAACTTCCGCACTATTTTCAAGCTCACACTGTAGTTATTTTGACCCAATTGCCTCTTAAATCCATACTTAGAAGTGCAGACTACACCGACAGAATTGCCAAGTGGGGTACGATTCTGGGTGCTTTTGACATCAAATACTTGCCCCGCACCTTTGTAAAGGGTCAAGTTCTCGCCGATCTGGTGGCTGAATTCGCTGAGTGCCCTGAGGAAATTAGTAGGAATCAAGATCACATGGATGAAAAATCGGTTGGCGTGATATCCGCACAAGGAGGGTCTGTGTGGAAAGTATACGTGGATGGGGCCGCAAACCAACAGGGGGCTGGATTGGGATTGGTTTTGATATCCCCCGAAGAGGTCATCATCGAGAAGTCGTTAAGACTAGGGTTCTCGGCTACTAACAATGAATCAGAGTACGAAGCTTTGATAATGGGAATGAGCATGGTCCATAAAATGGGTGGAAAGGCGGTGAAACTGTTCTCAGACTCGAGGCTGGTCGTTGGCCAGGTAACCGGAGAGTTGGAGGCCAGAGACCCAAGGATGCAAGGGTATCTGGACCGAGTTAGGCGTATGCGAACTGAGTTCGAATCTTTCGACGTATTACATATTCCACGAGGTGAAAATACCCACGCTGACTCCTTAGCGACCCTTGCCACCTCCTCAGTACGAAATTTCCCTCGGGTGATTATCGTCGAAGACTTGTGTACTCCCATTTCACCAGAAAAGGAGGTTTGCCAAATCCGTCAAGTTAATTTGTCGCCAAGCTGGATGGACCCTATATTAAAATTTCTCGAAAGTGACACATTGCCCGAGGATAAGGTGGAAGCTGAGAAAGTACGAAGGAGAGCACCTTGGTACTGGTTATCCGAGGATAAAAAGCTGTACAGACGGTCCTTCTCTGGGCCATACTTGCTCTGCGTGCCTCCTGAGACAGCAGAATCAATCCTGGAAGAGTTGCATGAGGGCATTTGTGGAAGCCATACAGGAGGAAGGTCTCTATCATGCGGAGCACTAACGCAAGGTTATTGGTGGCCGAATATGCAGAGAGAAGCGCAGGAGTACGTTAAGAAATGCGATCAGTGTCAAAGATATGCTTCGAATATTCACCAACCGGGAGGAGTTCTTAACCCTCTCTCAAGCCCTTGGCCTTTTGCGCAATAGGGGCTGGACATTGTCGGCCCTTTTCCTAAAGCTATAGGAAACAAGAAGTACCTGCTGGTCGGCACAGACTACTTCACTAAATGGGTTGAAGCTGAGCCCTTGGCGAACATCAGGGACATAGATGTGAAGAAGTTTGTCTGGAAGAACATTGTTACCCGATTTGGAATCCCACGAGCTCTTGTTTCGGACAACGGGCTCCAGTTCGATAGCAATGCCTTCAGGAAATATTGTTCAGAACTGGGAATAAGAAACAGATATTCCACTCCAGCTTATCCGCAAGGTAATGGGCAGGCTGAAGCTGTTAACAAAGTTATCGTCATTGGGCTTAAGAAGAGACTGGATGACGCGAAAGGAAAATGGGTGGAAGAACTGCCACATGTGCTTTGGACGTATCGGACAACACCCCGACGTTCGACGGGGGAAACTCCCTTCTCCATGACTTATGGGGCCGAGGCCATCATTCCCCTGGAAACTGGATTCCCAACGTTAAAGACCAGTGCATTCTCTTCGAGTAATAATGATGCGATGTTGGAAAAAAGTTTAGACCTGATTGAAGAACGAAGGGAAAGCGCGATGGTTCGGCTAGCTTACTACCAGCACAAACTCAAGTAGGGCTACGATAGCAATGTGAGGATGAGGCCGTTAGCCATAGGAGATCTGGTGCTGAGAAAAGTCCTGGGGGCCACTAAGAATCCAAATTGGGGAAAACTGGGACCCAATTGGGAGGGACCATATCGGATTACTTCTGTAGCAGGAATAGGGGCTTACTATCTAGAGGACCTAGATGAAAAACCTGTACTCCATCCTTGGAATGTAAATAATCTCAGAAGGTATTATTATTAGTAAGAAGTTTTCATTCAAATATTCTCTTTTAACTTACGTCAAATATGCATCCTGTAAATTTTGCATCCCATCATATCATACTGAATTGTTAAACAGAAACTAGGTTATGCCAGGTCTTCGGATCGCAAACTTAGTGGAAATTAACATCCTATCATACTGAATTGTTAAACAGAAACTAGGTTATGCCAGGTTCTCGGATCGCAAACTTAGTGGAAATTAACATCCTATCATACTGAATTGTTAAACAGAAACTAGGTTATGCTAGGTCCTCGGATCGCAAACTTAGTGGAAATTAACATCCTATCATACTGAATTGTTAAACAGAAACTAGGTTATGCTAGGTCCTCGGATCGCAAACTTAGTGGAAATTAACATCCTATCATACTGAATTGTTAAACAGAAACTAGGTTATGCCAGGTCCTCGGATCGCAAACTTAGTGGAAATTAACATCCTATCATACTGAATTGTTAAACAGAAACTAGGTTATGACAGGTCCTCGGATCGCAAACTTAGTGGAAATTAACATCCTATCATACTGAATTGTTAAACAGAAACTAGGTTATGCCAGGTCCTCGGACCGCAAACTTAGTGGAAATTAACATCCTATCATTCATGCTGTATTGTTAAATAGAAACTAGGTTATGCCAGGTCCTCGGACCGCAAACCTAGTGGAAATTAACATCCTATCATTCATGCTGTATTGTTAAACAGAAACTATGTTATGCCAAATCCTCGGACCACAAACTCGGTAGAAATTGGCCTTCTAAGTTGTATATTGAAGTGTTAAATGATAAATAGAATTGTGATGAGTTTTCTAAATCATAAACTTGATGAAAATAATGCCCTATGAACATTCATTAAGGAGTCAGAAAGAGAGAGCTTCGAATACAAGATTGGCGTACAATGAAAAAGGTGGTTAAAATGAACCCATACAAAATTACGACGACAAAGTAAATGAGTGTGAAGGTAACTTGGAGCCGTCAGAACGACAAGAAAGTAAGCGAAAAAGTCCTCTATTAAGTGTCTATTTAAAGTTACAAAACAGTTTCTACTTTTTTACTTTCAATTGGTAATGCCCCCGGTTGATAGAACTGTGGAGTCCAGTTCTTGTTGAAAACCCTGTGAGGCCGTCTCTGCCTTCGAAGCAGTGGTGGATTTGTTTGGGGAAGCTCCTGGAGGGGAATTGCGAAGCAAAACCTCCTCGTTAGGGTTAATAGCTGGTGGAGGAGTATCAGCCTGGTATGGTTGAGGAGCTGAGGAGCGTATCGCTTCGGGGTAATATACGTTCTCTGGCTTACGTAGCTCAGATGAAGCTTCAACCCCAGCACGGTTAAGAGCCTCGCTCCAGGTTCTCGCGCAGTAGATGCGGCACACCTCCGGAACCTCGGCTCTTAAAGCTCTCTCAGTTTCAGCTACCCCAATTTCGTAGCCCCTCTGCTCGTCTTCATTCGTTGCCTGTTCGAACTTGTTTTTCGCTTTCTCGGCTTATTCTCTGAGCTTTTCAGCTTGCTCCCTTAGCTTCTGAGTTTCCTCTAGATGCTTCTTAAGAACAAGAACTTGCTCCTGAGTCTTCTTCAGCTCGGCATTTGCCTCGCGCAGAAGCTTTGCTTGTTCCTCGGCCTGCTTCTGGTAGCCTTCTGATGTCGATTCAGCACTCTTGCGAGCTTCTTCTTCGACCTGTAGTTTTTTTCTTGCGTCGACTAAATCCTATTCAGATTTGGACAAGGTCTGTACAGCCATTACCCTTCTTTTCCTTTCGCCGTCTAGCTGATTGGAGCAAGCATTGAGCATCTCATCTAGCTTGAAAGTATTTTGGATGATCTGTAAAAAATGGGGGGGTGAGGCAGCGTTATAGTTAATGAAAAGTGCGCATTAGTAAGTAACAGTCATAGAATGAAACAGTGTAAAAGACAGCTTCTCACCATGCCCAAGTATCGTTTGTTGTCAAGGATGATTTGATTTTTCCTTATATTCTTTATCTCAGCCATATCTTTTGGGAGCAATAAGGCCTCCTCTATGGCCGAGGCTACATGACACCCAATGCCGCCATTAAAGTCCCTTATAGAGGCATCGTCTCGCAGGGGCTCCCCATCGAGCATAGGAACTGGCAGCCACGCTTGTGAATCAGGATGTGGGGAATCGGACTTCTCGTGGCCCCGCGTAGCGGGATGCCTAGGTTTCTACTGCTTTGCAGCTCGTTGGACGTCCTCCTCTCGAGTGGAATGAGACTTGCTTGCATCTGCCACCTCCTTGCCCTTCTGTTCCCTACTTTTTCCCTGCTCGGCAGCGCTGGGCGGCGCTGGTTGCGGAGATGATCGAGGAGGGTGGCGAGGAACTGGAGGAGGAGACCTGGCTAGAAGAGGTGAAGCCTGGGATGGTATTGTTTTGGCAGGTGCAGACTTTCTCGGTTGACCTTCCATCAGCTCCATCAAGCTTTTCTGGGGTTTCCTTTGTATCCCCATCTCGTCAGGATTTTCCTCGGGGCTTGTGGGCTGATCGAAAATCCCGAAATCGTCCGCGGATTCAGATACTGTTACAACGGTTTCCTTGTCTTTTCCCCTTTTCCTTCTCTTATTGGTTCCCTTTTTCTTGAGGGAAGATGAGGGTGAAGAAGGTCCCGCCGAGACGCTGGCCACGAAAAAAGGCTCTGTGCGAGGTGTGTATTTGGGAAGTGGAATACCCTCTGGAACAATAAACCCTTCGTAGGCAACACTGATACGGTGAAGCCGAGGATCGCGTGCCCTAATCACGCACTTCGGCGCCTGAAAGCCAAAAGAAAGGGGGGTATAACCAAGAATTAAATGTGCTGCCCGTAGCTGACCATCAGCCTCGTTCACGTATATTTCAGCTTTCAATAACCTGTCTAGGCTCGCTTTATTGACTAATCTGAGATTGGGCTTCGTGTAGCGTCTATCTGCAAAACCGTTGATTCTAAAGTTAAAGTTGTAATACACGAAAATAATAAAGGTAAGTAAAATGTGTTCATGAGCTAAATAGCATAGGTCTATAACTTCGCACCCACCTGGTGTTCCCTCTACTGTGGGGCAAGATAGACCATCATGCCATTCCCCAGAAAAAAAATAAGGAAATCCTCTTTTAGGTTCTTATTTGAAGTGGGGAGGCACTGAATTAGCCTTACTTCAGGATATCTCGACTTGAGATAATAGTCCTGGTCAGCTAGGCGGTGAAGGCTGTACACCCAATTCACGTCGTGATGGGTTAGCTTTAGATCCATTCTCTGATTCAGAGCGTCTACACTTCCCAGGACCCTAAACATATTGGGGGCACATTAAGTGGGGGATAGCCTAAAAAAGTTGAGGTAACCCCTGGTGATACTACCCATGGGGATAGTCATCCCGCCCTCAATAAAGGCGATCATGGGGATAACTACTTCCCCAGTTTGCCTGGCATCAACCCACTCCTCTTGGGCTGCATACCTCATCCCTACCGTTGGAGGGATCTTGTACTTAGAGCGGAAGTTTCTAATACCCTCCTCGGAGTCAACGAGACATCGAAAGGGATTCTTCTGTTTCCCCATTTTTCTAAAAAACTTAGTAGAAAAGACTTTTTGGCTTTAAACAAAAATGGTAAAAACTTCAAGAGGACTTACAGGTTTAAAGGAAGGACCTCGGACAACGTACGATTATTTGTAGTCGCCAGGAGAATAGCGAAGACTGGAAGAAGGCAGATTCAATGTATAAACTCTGGAACCACGTAATCATCAGGGGTAAGGTGCAGGTTTAATTAGGGAGCGCCTTTATAATTATATGAGGATTGTGAGCGGTGAAATTCCCGCTCACAAAACAAGAGAAGCCCCCTGCCGTTTGATTTAGATCTCACCGTCGAACGTGGGAGACAAGGGAGTTGTCAGAATTTAATGCTGCCAAAATCGGGGTGCTGAAGCGTCAGGGGCATGCCCCAAAATGCGCACAGGTGCAGGCTTATGACGTCAAAATCCACCTTTTCTCCCGAGGAGTCGAAAAGTAGGATTTTGAGGGGCTATTGTGGGGACCGTTCGATTAATGGGCCCATAGGGTTCAGAATTGATTCAGGGTTGTTGGGCCCGTGGCCCATCCAAGGACGTGTACCCGTCCGAGGACGCCATACTCCTCGGCAGTATGCGTCCGAGGACGATCGCGTCCGAGGACGATCGGGACGTGGTCTTACTGCGATCAGATCTCAGAATTAGGTCACCGTAAAGGATAAGAGTAACCGACTAAGGATGAAAGAGATAAGGCAAACAAATATCTGTAACTACAGCTGCCTCCGCATTAATGACCTCTCAACCAACTCTCTGGCCGCATTAATGTGGAGGTGATACCTGAACAGTAAGGAAGCAGCCTTACAGCTGCCCATAGGAAGTTCCAAGAGGTGCCAGATGGGACAGAAAGAAATCCTCCGGACCCAACCTACACATGTGCGGTAAGGATGGAGCGCAAAGGGGAGTATATAAACTAAAAGAAGAGCATGAAAGAGGGGAATCGGAACAGAAAAAGAAAGGAGAAGAACAGACATAAACAAGAAAGAAGAAAGTTAGAGAAGAGAAAAGGACTTGCGCTAGTCACTAAAGAAAAACATTCATTGTACCAACTTTAAAACCTTGAACGTTCTTGAGAGTGAATCTTTTGAGGAGAGACCACAGTTAACCTAGTTCTTTACACCCACGCTCTACAAAAATCATATTGTCTGGGCCTTTTTACGTGCGAACCCAACACTGTTACGGTTCGTTACGAATCGTGTCCTTACAGTCTTTATTTATTTTTTATATTTCTTTTTATCCATTTTTTTTTTCATTTGTTTTAACGATTCAATTAGGAGGCATACCCTAAAAAGTAACACCATGGAATTTTTCTAACATTTAAAATTCATACAACAAATGTTTTTGGTTAATTTTATGGTTTACAGAAGTTAAGCAAAAATAGTAAAATTAAATAACAAAAATCTAACTAATGAAATCTATATAGTTAGGAATACAAGAAAATTCATTTATCTTAGACTATAATCTCAATGTTATAGTTAGTGATTTGTCCATTTTATTTCCGTTTGGGTTGAAATTGTCAAAATTGCAAATATTCTAGGCAAGGTTTTTTTTATTAAAAAAAAATTGTATTATGCCAATTAATTTCTAGCCAAGTTCGTTCAAAATAAATATTGTCCTTAGGTATGGAAGATTCTATATTTTTATTTGAGCGAGGATGCATTTATGGTGTCCAAACCTGAATTTTCAGTCCACATTATTTGCAAATTATAATAATAATTAACAAAAATAAACCTTACATTATATGTTCCCGAATTCTTAGAGCTCTAAGGATTTTCCCTTCATATGTCCAAATTCTAATTTTTTTGGCATCACATTTTTTTTATTTTTTATTTTGATAGAAGGCATCAAATTTGATATCAATATCATTAAAATTATGAATCTATTTGTACAAATAATACATTTTTTTTGTGAAAAATGTAAAATTTTTAAATAATTACGGAGTCTAGATAGTTCAATTAGTAAATAACAATATTAAGTTGCAAAAGTTACATTGTTGTAAAGGTATTGATGATTTTGTCAAACTCAAAAATATAACCATTAACTAGGTCTCTCTTTTCATACCAAACAAAGGAAGAGAGAAAACATAGGAGTCAAAAAGGGAGAGGTTTGAGGTCTGTGTTCTTCCACTCTATCGTCTCTACATTTATCTATCCCATATATATATATTCCAAGTACTTTCTTCTTTTTCTCATTTCATTGCCAGAATTACTAGGAATTAAACTCTTGAATTCAATCAAACAAACTTCAAAATGGCAACAATTACTGAGACCGATGGAAAACATGTAGAGAAAAATTTATCTAAGGATGTTGAAAACAAAGATGTCACAGTGGCAAATGTGAAAGTTGTAGAAGAAAATGGAGAACCAAAGAAAGAGGATGTGCATGAAAACGATAGGGTGGTGACTGAGAATACAAAGAATGTAGCTGAAGAAGTGAAAGAGGTGGTGAGGAAGGAGGAAAATGGAGCTGAAAAGGGTGATGTTTCACCATCTCCTAATGTTGAGAGGAGTTCTTCTAAGAAAGAGAGCAACTTCCTCTCTCATTTGAGAGTGCACGAGAAGAAGGCTTTGGCCAAGCTGAGAATGAAGATTGAGGAAGTTATTCGTGGGAAGGCAGGGACTGAGAATACGAAGAA
Source organism: Quercus lobata (assembly GCF_001633185.2). Taxonomy (NCBI): domain Eukaryota; kingdom Viridiplantae; phylum Streptophyta; class Magnoliopsida; order Fagales; family Fagaceae; genus Quercus; species Quercus lobata. Next base: position 88,494,528 of record NC_044907.1, on the reverse strand, counting down.
AGATTATGAAAGATTGGAGAAGACAGATGAAGCTGAAAAAAAAGCTGTTTCATCACCACCTCCTACAATTGAGAAGAGTTCTTCATTCAGAGAAGAGAGCAACTTCTCTTCTGATTTGAAAGAGAGTGAGAAGAATGCATTGTCTCAGCTGAGAATGAAGGTTGAGGAAGCAATTCATGGGAATACTTTATTGAAGGGGAAGAAAGAGAAAATTGAATCACAAGCAAATGCAACATCATTGGAAAAAGAGAGCAAAGATAAAGAGAAACAAGAAGAAGAGAGTGACAATAATGTTAAAGAAGAAAAAGCTGAGAACAATGATGCCAAAGAGAGCAAAGAGTCAAAGCAAGATACTGAAGAAAAGAAGAAACTCACAGAAGAGGGCGCAAAGGAAAGCACCCATGTGGCTGTTGAGGAAGAAAAGGTTATTGTTGATGAGGATATTGCTCTTTGGGGTGTACCATTATTGCCTAGCAAAGCAGACACTGCCACGACTGATGTAATACTATTGAAGTTCTTGAGGGCTAGAGAGTTCAAGGTCAATGAGGCATTTGAAATGTTAAGGAATACACTTCAATGGAGGAAGGAAAACAATATCGATTCGATCTTGAATGAGAATTTTGATGCTGATTTTGAATCCCTTGCTTACATTAATGGTGTGGATCGCCAAGGCCACCCAGTGTGCTACAACAATTTTGGGTTGCTTGGAGATAATGAGATGTACAACAAGATACTTGGGACCCAAGAAAAGCGTGAAAAGCTTTTGAGGTGGAGGATTCAGCTGATGGAGAAGGGGATTCAAAAGCTTGATTTCAAACCTGGGGGTGTGTGCTCAATGCTCCAAATCATTGATCTTAAGGACTCTCCAGGTCCCTCAAGGAAGGAGTTTAGGCTTGCTGCCAGACAAGTGATTGTGACCCTCCAAGACAACTATCCTGAATTTGCTGCAAAAAATGTAAGGTTTTCTTCACAATCATTAGTTTCATTCATGGTGATTTATGTTTCACAAGTTTCTGAAGTAAATGCTTGTGAAGACCTAACAAGATAATTTGCATGCATTCTTCATAATTTTTTTTATAATAAATACATATGAGTGATGCTATTGATCTTAAAAATTCTACTGTGTAGATTTTTCAAATTGATATGTCAATTTTTAAACTCTTAAAAAAATAACTAAAAATTTATTTATTATGTTATTGATATGAAACCAATTAAATTAATTGTCACTTCACTTTGTAAGATTTATTCTAGTAAAATTATTAATAAGTTTAGCACTGAATATATACACCTATGTATCCATGTATGAATATTTCATTCGTCTCTGGCCTGTTTGGATTGCCGTACCTATGTATGCCTGAAGATAAACATGCTCAATTCTTTGGATTTTGCTAGAACTTGTTTATTCATTTATAACCTCACAAATTTTTCTTTGCCAACTATATGTTATTATATTAAACATACACATTTTCTAAAAGTTTTCCAAGAATTTTCAACTTTTCGTTTGACTTCCAAATTCTAACGAGGCCGTTTAAGTTTATCCTCATATTAGTTCTGCTGAGTTGCATCTAGATAGTTTGTAATTCTTTTACAAAGCTGAATTTGCATATCTCAATTTACTCTCAATGCTACTAATGATGAACCACTTATCTTTGTTATAGGTATTCATCAATGTCCCTTTCTGGTATTACGCCTTTAGTGCTCTACTCTCACCCTTCTTAACCCAAAGAACCAGGAGCAAGTTTGTATTCGCTCGCCCGGCTAGAGTTTCAGAAACCTTATTGAAGTAAGAACCCTACAAGGTCTCTAATATCTAAGCTAACTTAGAGATGGGTCTAGTTAGAAATATTGGAATTAACTAAATGCTTCATTGCAGGTACATTGCTGCTGAGGAAGTTTTTGTCCTTAATGGTGGGCTTAAGCAGGAAAATGAGTCTGAGTTCTCAGCTGAAGATCCTGTTAGGGAAGTTTTCGTCAAGGCAGGATCAAAAGAAAATATTGAGATCCCAGTATTAGAGGTACACACTGAGACATTTCTCTTTTCTATTTGGAAGCCATGAAATATGAATGCCTGAACCAAGTATATTACTAGGTGGAGTCGTGTTTATTACATATACCTTAATGCACACACTTTTACAAACGACTGAAAAAGAAATTGACATTCTGACTTGAAATCATGATTGTGCAATTATATTTATCCTACTCTATATAACCCAGATTCTCAACTCTACAACATACTTTTGCTCAAGTTAGAAAAAGCATTAGAAACAACTTTGTTAGTTTTTTCATAAGATCAATTCTATGACTTAGCAAGTAATTGTCCAACTTTGATAAAGGTTATTGTTTGGTGGTATTAACAGGCTGGAACTACTTTAATCTGGGACGTGATTATCTTGGGCTGGGAAGTGAATTACAGAGAGGAATTTTTACCAAGCGATGAGGGATCATATGGCCTTATCATTCAAAGAGACAGGAAGCTGGGTGTACAAGAGTCTTCGATTCGCAACTCTTTTAAGAACAACGAACCGGGAAAAGTTGTGATCATTGTTGAGAATTCATCACTCAAGAAAAAACGTGTTCTCTACCGATACAAGACCAAGAATAGCTCCTCTTGAACTGACTATTCTCGATGAAGTTAAAGTGAAAATACTATGTACTTTATCATCATCACTATTATTATTATTATTTTGCTTCGTTTAGTATATTTCTCAAAGATGAGATAAGAACATTTGGTATTATGTTTGAGGCTTGATATTGCGACTCTTGTATACTATTTTACATGTATAAAATATAAATTATGATGTGATGAAAGGGAGGCTCTTTCTCTAGATTTAACCATCTTAGATCACTAATATACCTCTGTGACAGATCTACCAGTTGAGAATTTTTTTTGGCTCCTCAATGTCAAATATGACCAGGGTGTAATATATGTGTATTAGCTACTACATGTGTTTTTTTTTTTTTTTATAATAATAATAAAAAAATAAAAAAAAGAATCTTGTAAATGAGCATTTTTTATTATTTTTTTTATATATATACTAGACTTCTGACCTATTTAAGAAACTGGTAGATTGAACATGTAACTTGTGACAGAAAATATTGTTCAAAGAAGTAGAACGACGGTAAAAATCACTAATAAAGGAGAGGAATTCTCTCGTAAGATAGGACACTACAAAAATGAATTCCAAGATCCTAGCTATAATGTATGAAAATATTAAGAAGTAAATTAAGATGAGAGAGGGAAAAAAAAAAATAATATAAACCCTTATTCTGATTGGGTTTTAAGTTTTAACAGCTTACATCTATAATCTATAATGGAATTCATCTATAATCTATAATGGAATTGACTACATCTCTACTAATTTGGCTATTATATAAGACCTGTTATGATAACTAGTCTCATCACATATGCTTTGTGCGTGCGATTTTTTTTGTCATAGTTTTTCATTCATTTTAATTTAAGGTTTACTCGTTTTCTCATTAATACTACGTATTTAGAATTTATAAATAGATAAAGCAATTTGAAAATCAACAAGAGAGTGGCCCTATTTTTTAGGCAATATTTTAATAGGAGTTAAAATTTTATTTTTACCAGATTATTATTTAGTTTTGTCTTCACTTAAACATAGGGATATAAAGGCATTTTTTAACCAAAAAAATAAGGATCCCAAAGAGGGGAAACCCCTTAAATAGTAGTATAGATAAACCAACAATTATGTTTAGGTTTTCCAAATACCATCCGAACAAGACAAATTTAGGCTTTGTTTAGTTGGGGATGGAAAAGTTGGAGTATAGCATTCTACTAAGTTTGAGGAGAAAACACTAAGCCCCATCAGTTTTCCTTAAAATATGGTTGTCAACCTAAAAATACAGATTTTACAATCTCCTTCTTTGGCAATTCATAACAAAACCACAATATATTAAATCATAATAAAAACCGCATCGGAGGTTGATTGGCCAAAGAATTGGTTTACTAGTTTAATCATCATTTGCTGAATTGTAGGTTTATTAATTAATTAAATAATATATTTTTATAATTATTAAAAGAAAAAAATGCTCCATTTAGGTAAATTAATAAATTATAACAATAACAAATTACATCATGTGGGGCCTGAAATTTGAAATCCCAGCCCACTTCACATTAAGGGCCCAAAGCCCAAGCCGAGGAGCCTACTGCTGAGGACGTATGACGAAAGCCCCTTAATGGCCCAAGAATGTGGCCGAGGACGATCTCACACTCAACACCTCACAAAACACCTGAAGAAAAAGACAAACTCAGTACAAGAGCAGTACAAACGAGAAAGCTGCCAACACCATAATGTGGAGCTCAGCGCCTGACAAGCCCATACTCCATACCATGCTATCCAGCTTTTCCCAACCACTCTGACGTATGGATTGATAGGACGAGTAATTACCCCAAATAAGGAGAAACTGACACGTAGATGAAGAAGGGGAAGTAAATACTAGTATAAAAGGGAAAAGAGAGAAAAAAAGGGGGCCCCCGGAAAAAGGAGGAGAAAAAGGAGGAAGAATGGCGAGAAGGTAATGCTCCTCGGATTAATTCCGAGGAGTCAGACCTTTCAAACCACATCCGTGTAAGGCTTAGCTATACAGGCCAAATCCACCTTCGTATGGGCTTCCATGAAAATCCTGACTAAACCGTTGTCCAACAACCAAGGTCCAGTCTTTCCAAACCCACTCTCTACAAATCGTATTGTTCGGGCCCTTTACATACGAGCCCAACGTCATCCTTGGGTCATTAAAAATCGTGTCCCTACACATCATATGACATAAAGTTAGAGAATAAAAAATAAAAAATAAACACATCATTCACATAAATCATCCAATAACCAAGTTATGTAGTTCAAAAGTCTTGAAATAACATATCTCATAGAAAATCAAAATAAATTTTTAGCTTAATCATTAAACCCTAGAGATTACACATATATAAGATGTTGGACTCTTTTAGCTTAATCATCTAACTTTTTAGTTGGATAAATTTTGACTTTTTTAGTGTAGAAGTTCTTCTATTTTTGTCTCTCTATTTTTATTTTTTTTTATTTTTTTTTTTAAGTTCATCACTTTATCACTTGCATATATAATTTTATCAATATCTCTTTATCTCTTTAGGTCTCAAAACTCTCATCACTATCTCTTATTGTCTTTAATCTCAACTCTCATCCCATGGCAGTTATTGACTTTTACTTTATCTATTTAGTATTTTAGTCTTTAATGTTTATCACTTTATGTCTTTATCAAATTATCTTTTTAATCTTCAGTAGATTAGTAAATACACACGCTTTTTTTTTTATTATTTATTTATCCACAAGTTAAAAGGATTAACTCGTGCAATAGGTTTGATAATGGGTTTTGCATATTCGGTATTTTACACCGAACCATTCCAAATAATGCTTTGGTTCACATTTTAACTGGTGGTTTGGTACGGTTTTTATAATTATGCATTAATGACTTAAATACACCCAAAAAAAAAAAATACACATTTTTAAAATCAACCCAACAAAACACCCCAAAATATTATTTTCTCTCTATCTCTCCCCACTAAAATGTAAAATCCACGCAACCAAATCAACCCTTAAGCTTTCTCACTTGTTTAGTCCATGAAAAAAAAATATATATATATATATGAAAAATGATATGTCTACAACATTTTCACAATAAATCTTAAGTGACAAGTTGTTACTAGTTGTTATTATTGGGACAAAAAAGTAATCTTATTGTTAAGTTCAAATTTGAATCAATAACAACTAACTATCTATGATTTGTTATGAAAATGTTGTGGATGTAGCACCCCTTAAATATATAAATATATATATATATATATATATATATATGTAGACGCTACATGGTTCCGAATATATAATTAACATCGCAGTTCCTGACCATAAGATCGCGTGGCCTAATGGATAAGGCGCTCGCCTCCGGAGCGGGAGATTGTGGGTTCGAGTCCCATCGCGATCGAATTTTTTGTTTTCCACTTTTCGTCTTTTGTTCAGTGTCAATTACGGACTCCTCCTTTTCCATCTAGGAAAGCCCAACCCAACCACTGATTCTTTATAATAACTTAATAAAATCATGAGATTGGTTTTGTTCTTATTTGGTAAAATAGTTTACTATTAATTTCATAATTTCTATTCACATTTTTATCAAATATTATCTCTTCAGATGTCAAAGATTCAACTATTTGTAGAGAAAAGAAATGGGTAACAATATCTATTTGAAGCTATTGTCATGTAGTATTAGAGTCATTATTTTATTTTTATTATTCATAACCAGTCTCTATAAATAAGTTATTATATAAAATAATTTTGCTAGCCTTACAAAAGTACCACACAGAGTATTTCATCTCATATCCTACGCAATAAATTTCACAACATCGAAAACGTTGTGTGCATAATGCAAAACAAAACATAAGAAAATTTTGATACACTGTTGGTAATTTTCCTAGAGTTGATTAGTCTTAATCAGGATGTTATCATGATTAATAAGAGTTTACTACTTAACCAAGGTCCTGATTAGCCGACTAGGAGTTGGCATCACCATTTGGGTCGTGACAAATTTAGTTTCTTATTTGAAGATGAAGTTTTTCACTTCAATAATTTATTTAGATAGAGGGCAAGACTTCTGTCCAATGCATTGGACAAGATACGAGATCGATACATATCATGTTTATGTCATGTTTAATGCTCTAATGCATTGAATACAAGCCAAACCTTTGAATTGACTAAAAGAAAAAAAAATTATATTCTATTTAAATGACTTGAATAAAATATGAAATGATAACTCTTTCCTATTGATGAAATTTTATGAATAAATTTGAGCATTGTAAATAAATGGATTTGAAATGAGTAGATGTAATATATTATTTCAAAACAATATTGTTACAAGTCTTTGTTTGAAAAAAAAATTAAAAAAATCTCCAAAACTCAAATTATTATGTGTCATTAAGGGTCCGTTTGGATACAGCTTATTTTTGCTGAAGCTAAAAATTGAAACTAAAAACACTGTAGCTAAATAATTTTTAAATGTGTAAATAGTACTGTGAGAACCATTTTTAATAAAAAAATTGCTGAAAAGTGTAATTTGTGAGACCTGTGAATAGTACACAGGTGCACTGTTCATAGTTGACTTGTCAACAATTGCAGGTTGAACAAAAAAAAAAAAAAAAAAAAAAAAAATGAGAGAAAACACGTGAAATGCGAAACACAGCCGTGGACGTGGAATCCAAACACATACTAAATTTATATCTAACTATTTAACTCCTTTTTGTGTGTGGATAATTCGATAATTGGGAGAGGGATTTGAACCTAAATGTCTCCCTTAAAAACATGAGAGAACATATCTAGCTATTTAACTAGAAATTGTTTTTCAAATCCATTAGATTTTAAATGCATCCCAAGTGCACTTAACATCCATTGACTAAGAAAGATTTACATGTTGACCAATATTTCAAGTTGATATGAAGTTATTATAAACTGAAGAAAATATCAGGGATGAGAGAAGCATTGTGATTCAATCGATTGTATAATATTTACATAAAATAAGAATGAGAGCCTGTAGGAAATGGTTAAGTACAAAAATCCTTAAAACTAGGAAAACAAAATGACTCATCTTTTGAATAAGAGAACAAGTATGGGAGCCCATGGTCGGTTTAACATCTGGAACTTGCAGCAGACCCAATTGTTAACTGGCAATTTAGAAGCAAAAGTGTGTACAGTCTCAGATTCTGCCCTGGATAGCAAAACCCAATATGTATCTATTAATGCATATTCAACCATTAACATTCTAAGAAGTTCATAAGCACCAAAGTCCCTTATTGGGGGGGAAAAAGAAGGAAAAATTGCCTAAATAATAAACAACATCAAATATTTTAATCATTATACATTTATATGGCTCATGTGGAGAGAACCTATGATAGGATAATACCGAATCAATCTTCATGTAACCTCACTCATTTTACCTATATATTGATTAAAGTTTATAACAATGAAACTTTCACCAAAATCATACTGCTCTAAGGGAACTTAAATAGAAAGGCAAGCCACTAAGTTGGAACTTGGAAGGTTGGGGATGGAGTGCCAGAAATTTGTTTCTTTGGAATTCGTGCTTAAACTTAATTTGGCTAATAAAAAGAAGGCAAAAAAAAAAAGTAACTTTGAATTGTTCATTCTGCTAATTGGGAGCAAAATTACGCATGAGCTTTAAAATTTGGCCTTGACTGACCACATTAGCATGTTACAAGCTTCAGTCAACCAGGTTATGATAGGTGAGCCAGATAAAGCACAGATCATTCATTGAAAACTAGCATAGTGAGCAAAAGAAAATTAATAACCATAAGAATCAACAAGAGAAGAAGTATCACCAGCCGCCAGGATGCCCCACATAAACCACCAAGCTGATAAGCCCTCCTGGCATTAGGATTCCCTTTGCAGCTTCCAGTGCAAGTAGTGTTGTTTCTGGCTTTGTAATTATTTTTTTGTCACCACCAGGAAGGTAACCTAAATTGAATGCAACAAGCCTAAAAGCACCCAGGTCATCAATTTTTTCCTGATCAGAATGCATGTGTTGTGGTTCTTGATAAAATACAGCAATATGATTTACAATATTTCCTGATTTTATATGAATCCATAAAAGGTTACAAAATAATTATAATAACTAAAATTAAATATAATAGCATAAATACAAAAATGGAACCAATTTTATCTTCTCCTTGCTTGTAGAATAGATACCACAGTTTTCTTTTTTCATTTTTCATTTTTTTTTTCTTTTTTTTCTTTTTTTTTATAGGAAATAGATAACACAGTTAATTGCTATAGATGATTGGATGTCTTCTTTCTAGATAATTTTTCAACTACATGATCATAAATGCAGTCACTATTTATTTATTTAATATTTCCCAGTTGATGTAAATATTTCCACTGCAAACACGGAATTAAATGACCAAGTGAACATGCTATATATATTATATATATCAGGGACGCTATTTGTGGCAGCTACTCGTGCTAGTTGTACCAATATTTATACCATGTTATAGCATTTTTATGTGTTCCCTACAAATCTTGGTTCTAAGCGCTGTCTTAAGAGCTTGGATGTGAAAAGTTCATCTACTGAAGCATAAAAGTATCTTACAGACCTCCACTATGAGTTGGATCAGAAAAGAATAAAAAAGGAAAGCTAAGAAGATGTGCTGGGGAAAAGGAGAGGGGGGAAAAAAGGAACTAGCATGTTTACTCACTAATATAAATATACCCATTTTGGATCACTGCCTTTAAAACAAAGTGAAAGTGCTATGGACTGTAAACACATGGTGTGTGTGTGTGTGTGTGTATATTGAAGCATCAGCCATTAATTTCCCTTTAATAACTCCATCATAACTCTTCAATTTTGAGAAGCCACCTCTAAAGCCTAATGATGCAAGTGAGATGGCCTGAAGTTTGAAACCATAAGTAAATTCTTCTAACTCATATTGTTTCAATAAACGTGTCTACTAAAGTTGGAGTATCTCATATTTTCAAATAATTGAGTATTCGTTTGAGGTCCTTATGAAAGTAAAGATTGTAACAAAGTTTCAGTCGGAAAAGGTAAAAGCAAACAGAAAGTAAATTTGTATTTAATCAATTGGAAAACTTAATAATTTACATCATTTCATTGCTTATAAACACAGAACATTTAAATAAAGATTGTAAGAAACTTGAGTCATAGTAAGTACCTCACAGAGGCCTCTGGAACAACTTTGTCCATTTTACTGTGGCACATGGGCAAGAGTTTAACAAGCTCTTTCTGCACATATTTGCAACCCATAAGCAATTGCACTACAACTTAAAAATTACAAATGCAATTACTTTTTGATAAGTCCTAAAAATATACAACATGTCTCCAATTCCTAAAGACCAGTAAACTATATCATATGGTATAAATGGTGCAATTATGATACATTTAGCAACGGTTAAACAGTTTGATCAACAATATGTATGTAAGCTTTGTTGTTCATAATTACATATTTGACACATGAGATGCATAAATAAATAAAAAGAGATCTCAAATAAACAATTCTAAGTTCTAGATTAGATATCTAAGTAGTCCCTCAGGGTCATCTGATGAAATAGGAACGATATAAATTAGATATTTAAAGGGAATTTCACCATGTTTGCATCTATATTAGCAATTCCACTATTTTTTCCCCTATTTTTGGATATCTAAAAACCTTATCTTCAATTTCCTACTCAACTAGAAAGAGTTCACATTTCACAACTCTTACCTGATCTGATATCGAGGGAGACGACAAGTGAAAATAAAAAGGTGACACACAAAGGCCAAATTCTAGTCTTGTTCTCCAGTGAACTCCACAAAAAAATAAAAGGGAGATCAAGGCCAACCGGTACTGTTATGACACCATCTCTTTTTTTATAAGTAAATAAGTATTTTATTAAACAAGACTACTTTGTGTACATGAAAGTGAACACAAAGAAGTCTCAAGGATTAGAAAGGTCATGCACAGAAAGACAATTATTCTAAAAACTCAAGAATGGAGTTACTATGAGTAAAGCCCCACACATGAGATCAATCAAACAACGATCTAGCAAATAGCTCTATCAATTTTATCCATGAAATTTTTTATATCCTCAAATGCATGACGATTTAGTTCCCACCACAAAGTCCACATCAAATATAACGGAACCAGACAAGAGTCAGGGGGGGGGGGGGGGGGGGGAGTGGTTGCTAAGTTCCACATCTCTGATTAAACTCAAGTAGAACAGTTGCAGGAGTCAGGAGGCTGTTAAAAAATTCTTAGAGCTCCCAAGACAGGCAATTTTATCCTTTTATCAGAGAATTTACTTCCCACCAAATGGCTATTGACAAATGAAATTATACAAATAAGGAATTTTAATATATCTGATCAATATTTAGTAGAATAATATATCTAGTCAGCATACTACATCAGGCCTTGTAACAGAACATGCAGTCTTCCAACATGTGAACTAAGGTTGAACACATAAAAGAACAGATCTTGGTAATCTCCTTCATTACTAAATATACTGAATGCCTCATCAACAAGAAAATCGACATTCTAAAAACACTGAAAGTAAGTTTAGTGGCCCATCAGAGCATTATTACGTTTGGTATCTCCTTCAGGTACAGATAATAAAATTGACTTCTGCAATTATTCACCAAAAACAAGCTGCATACATACATACATACTTAGCACACTAAATGATGCTTATGTGCTATGGAATCAGAAAAATTCCAGCTCTGGCACTCATGCACTATGGTCTATGGATTAACATTAGACAGTGGTAGTAATGTAATTTAGAACTAAAGTTCCATATATGTTAACTGAAAACAGATTACTTCCAAAAAGTAAAAAATGTTGTGAGATAATGGCACCTCGTTTGGATTAAGTGACTCTTCTAGCAAAGAAGAAGCACTTTCTAAAGCATCATTCTGAATATCCATTGCATAAACACATCCCCTGGCTGATTCATCAGCGACCATTTTGACCATTGCTAAAGTATCATAACCATTGCCACAAGTGGCATCAATGACCATATCCCCTTTCTGGACAACATGTTTCCAAACCCTGGTAAACATAGGCAATAGAAAATATTTGATGCCTGGTCACAATTGCCTGAAATAATATGCAAAATACAAATGTAAATGCCCCAATCTAGAAATGGCACAGAACAAATTGGACAATATTTAATTCAGTTATCAGTCACAAACAAATATTGATCACAGACTAAATATCAATGGGGTTTTTTAATAGGTCGAGCCCGAGCCCGAGCCCGAGCCCAACCCCAACTTGAAAATGGCTCATCAGGAGCCTGTAGAAGCTCATTGTAAACAGAGTCAAACAAAGTCCATAAAACAAGCTCATTTCATGGACCCACCAAAGCACAAGCAGCATTCAGCTCATAAACTTAAGTATAAAGACATTTTAATTGCAAAAGAGCTCTGCAATCATCTGTGCCAGTGTACAAAAAGACATTTTAAAGTTCACCACTAAATCTAGAATGTGGTATTATTTCCTAGAAAGGAGCAGTTAGTCATAAATGACAGCATGACCAGGTGCAACTTAATCTCCTTGTAAAGGATGAGCAAATCACTTGCAAGATAGGAAGTGAAGTAAGCATGGAATATGCATGGCAAGCATCTCATCATTGAGTATGCCAATAATTATTCAACGAAAGATATATTGGAACCATAAAAATGGCTTCCATGAATTGTTGATTAACAGAAAGATAAGATACTTGTAGAGAGTAAGCCAACAAACCTAATGCTCCTATTTATGCTTACATGAAACAAAAATTCATTAAAAACTTTATACACACATGCACATGCAAACACACACAACCCCAAAAGCTAAAACGCACATCAGGTGCTTTGCATTCAATTTCGTACAGAAAAGAGATTCTTACAGAAGGTTGGTATTTATCATTGTAAAAATTTTATTTTCTCCGGTATTTATAGTGCACTTATATATTTAAGTCAGTTTGTTGTCTTCTATAGGGTTTCCACCATAACGCCAATAATTAATCAATTCGCAATTTTGCACTTAGTCAATAAAGGTTTGGTATTTTGAACATCAAAAATATAACTTTACCACATTGATCAATGTAATTCTCTTACCATGACATATAATATCCCATGAAGTGATAATATATTAACATAAGCTCAACCATTAAGAATGTCACCACTATTTATATCCAACAGAACAATTGCAGACTAAGCATCACAAAAGAAAGTCTTTTAACCATAGATTGTTGTGGCCAAAGTCATTACACTGCAGCAGTAGCGAACCACGGCCACTTGAGAAAAAAAACAAAGAACCCATTTTCAATTTTCCAAAAAAAAAAAAATTTTCATGTAAGTTTCAAATCAAGTACAAATTAATCCAAACTTAAAAGGGTTTTTATTTTGAGTAAAGAATCAAACAGAAAACCAAATATACAACCAAATAAAACCAATATTTCAGGGAATCCAGTGTATAAGTACTTACAAGTGAGCAACTTCTGTTGCCTTCTTCTTCCCAAATACATAGCTCCCAAGAACTTCCTCCATTCCTACATCACACCATTCACATTACAATTACTATATGCCTAAAGTTTTATAACAATTGCTCATCATTTTACAAAAAAAAATTACCAAACTTACTACAAAACCCAGATTTTATAAGTACAGTTTCATGCAAAAATCCATCAAAATAGAAGCAAATATTGAACTTTAGCACAAAACCCAAATGGCCAACCACCACTAATATTATGTTTTGTCCTTGAAAAATTGAAACACAAAGTTAAAAAAAAAAAAAAAAAAAAAAAAAAAAAAACCATTTTTGTCATATTTGAAAAATTTTCTCCATTAGAATCACTATCACAAAACACAGAAGGAAGTGAAAGAGGGGAAAATGGGGTACCAGAAAGAGGAGAATCATGTGGAGTATGATTTTGAGAAGAAGTGAGTCCATTCGGCTCAATGAGCAGCTTCGCACAGAAGCAGAGGTTTCTGGTGCTACTCTGCGAAACGTTTCTTCGCGAAGAAAGCGAGAGTTTCTCCACGAAACCAATAAAGGGTTTCGAAATTACAAGCGAACGTGAACAACAAAGTCTAAGCGATAACATATCTCTCTCTGTGTGTCTGTGACTACAAATTTGGACTGACAAAGTGATAATTTGATTATTTGAGGCATATATGGCGCGTTCCGACTTTGACAGCGGTTTTTTTTTTTTCGTAATCATGGTCCAAATTCAAAACAATAAAATAAAATAAAATAATAATAATAAAAAAATCAAAATCAAAACATATATATAGCTTGCTATACTATTTTGGTCCCTAAGTATTATTAAAAATTTACTTTTTAGCTTTAAATTTTTGGAAGTATATTTTTTGGCTCTAAATTATTGAAAATTTTTTATTTTTAAACTTAAAACTAAAAAAAAAATTAAAAAAAAATTATCACTAAACTATTTAAAAAAATGTTCTTTTTTTTTTCATTTATATTTTTGTCCCTAAACTATAAAAAATCTATTTACAAAACTTAGGGATGAAAAATGAACTTTCTAAAGTTTGGAGATGAAAAACAAACTTTTGATAAAATTTAAAGATTAAAATAGTATTTTAGTTTTGTGGGGCCCAACAATTCGTGGACCAGGCCCATTTATCCTTAGAGCGTCCGAAGGCCCAATCCGAGGAGAGCTGTGGCCCAAGCTCTACAACGCAGAGCACAAAACAATTTCTGGGAAGCAGCCGAGGACAGTTTAGTCCTCGGCAGATCCATAATCCCACTAGAATAAAGGGGAAAAACTGGTATAGGGACAAATTAGTAAGGAAATCCAGAATATCTTGGGGAAGTTATCCATACTACCCTTCTAGATAAGGCCCGACGCCTGACAGAGCCGTACTCTGCAGCCTTATCAACCACCCCCAACAATTCTGGGATTAGACGGATGGGACAAGTATCAGTCTTGCAAAGATTGACCCTACACGTGGACGAAGGACAATTAACACAGACGAGTATAAAAGAAGAAAGCAAGTAAATCTAAAGGGGACCCCAGCCCGCCTTGTGAAAAAGAAAGATCACATGGGGAAGAACATCTCAACAACACCGGACTTCACTGGAGAAAGTCCGTCGTTGGATAACCGGGGTAAGACCTCAATGGTCATCGGATCAACTCCGAGGAGTCCCATTCCATAGGGTACGACGTCCTAGGGCTTAAATGTTCAGGCCCAACTCCTTTTTCTACCTGAATTCCTATAAAGCCAGGATCGGACATCGCCCCGTGATCAGCGGCTAGCTTTTCAAGCCCACTCTCTACAAATCATATTGTGAGGGATCTTTCGTACGCGAGCCCAACATCCTTATTGGGCCGCCAGAGAATTGTGTCCTTACAATTGGCGCCGTCTGTGGGAAAGCTTGCGCGTTGGCGCAGGTGGCGGTGGAATCAACTCATTGGCAAGCGGAAATTTCTGGGATCTCCTCTGCCTCCGGCGACATATAGTTGTTGCTCCGACGTAAACTTCTGCTGGGGGCTATGCCTCGCAGTGCTAAGGGCGCGGGCGTCTCTAGGGGCTTCCAGCCCCAGGCCAACTGTTCCCGCCTTGGCGTAGGGGCTGGTGGTTGAAAAATAAGTACATAAAGAAAAAGATCATAAGTTTTGGACAGAACCAAGGCCTTGCATGGTCCACGGACTCAAGCCTATGGGGAAACCAAGTACATAAAAAAAAAATCATAAGTTTTGGACAGAACCAAGGCCTTGCATGGTCCACGGACTCAAGCCTATGGGGAAACCAAGTACATAAAAAAAAGATCATAAGTTTTGGACAGAACCAAGGCCTTGCATGGTCCTCGGACTCAAGCCTATGGGGAAACCAAGTACATAAAAAAAAGATCATAAGTTTTGGACAGAACCAAGGCCTTGCATGGTCCTCGGACTCAAGCCTATGGGGAAACCAAGTACATAAAAAAAAGATCATAAGTTTTGGACAGAACCAAGGCCTTGCATGGTCCTCGGACTCAAGCCTATGGGGAAACCAAGTACATAAAAAAAAGATCATAAGTTTTGGACAGAACCAAGGCCTTGCATGGTCCTCGGACTCAAGCCTATGGGGAAACCAAGTACATAAAAAAATCATAAGTTTTGGACAGAACCAAGGCCTTGCAACTCAAGCCTATGGGAAACCAAGTAAAAAAAAGATCATAAGTTTTGGACAGAACCAAGGCCTTGCATGGTCCTCGGACTCAAGCCTATGGGGAAACCAAGTACATAAAAAAAAGATCATAAGTTTTGGACAGAACCAAGGCCTTGCATGGTCCTCGGACTCAAGCCTATGGGGAAACCAAGTACATAAAAAAAATCATAAGTTTTGGACAGAACCAAGGCCTTGCATGGTCCTCGGACTCAAGCCTATGGGGAAACCAAGTACATAAAAAAAAAGATCATAAGTTTTGGACAGAACCAAGGCCTTGCATGGTCCACGGACTCAAGCCTATGGGGAAACCAACCATAAAAAACTACTATGGCATATAAACCTCAAAATCCATCCGAAGAGAACTTCTCGTTAACAGTTGGGTCAGTCTTTAATTGCACGGGTTCCCCGGTCTACCCGCAGATCCCCAGTGCCAAAGGGGCTAATACGATACGGCACAGTATGTTGTCCCAAGGGCACGATCCAAGTCTATCGCTGCTCGGCTGCTCTCTCGGATATTCATCTAGCGTGCATCACGCAGCGCTCGGCAGCTATCTCGGTTAGTTCCATGAATTCAATCTATTGAGGATTACCATTGTTATACTTGATAATATTTGCGAGTTTAAACTAATAAGGGTTCATATTAAAGTGTTCTTCCGTCCAGAATATTGTTAAAGGCATGTTTAGACTTAATATTCAGACCCAAAGTGGTTGTTGCAAAAAAAATATATGTATAAAGAAATAAACACATCTTTTATTAAGACAAAAGAACAGTACAGTGTGCAATAAAAGCTGAAACCAGCTTACATTAGAGTTAACTGCGTAAGCAAAAGAAAAGTACAAAAGAGTAAAGATGATGCCGAGGAGATATCTCAGAGGAGAGGTTGGCTACTGTTCCAAGATGTCGTCTAAGGAAACTATTCCTCGACGCTTCTACATGCCCATAACTCAGGCAGCCAAAGAACCTGACCTCAGGCTAACACCATCTACAGAAAAGATGCAGGGAGCCGGCAGTTGGGAAGCTCCCGCAGAAATTTGCCTGCTACAAGGCAGACGGCGCTGATGGCGGAAATTCCTTCTTCGGGCATGCCAAAAATCTGGCATGACCAGAACCTGCTTCGGATTTTGACTAAAAGAAGGAGAAACATCCTTTCCCCTCTCTCGAATTGAAATATTCTCTTGAGTCTACGCCTCCTTGGCCTGTACCTCACTATCTGGAGTCTCAGGAAGACACAGCGCTTTTGTGGCGGAGAGAGCTCCTTTGCCCCAATCCTCGCCTCAAACATGATGAACTAAGAGAGGAGACTAAAGAATTCGTGTGAAAGTAAAGCAACCTTCTCTCCTATTTATTTAAAAGAAGAGGTGATGGCATTTAATTCACGCAGCGTCCCAAGGAACGCTACAGACAAAATGTCTCCGGCTCGATTTCCAATGCCGTCTGCAACCCTGAGATTAAAGGAGCCTCGTGAAGGCGCACCTCGAATACTGGGACGCCCAAAAAGTACCGCGTGACCAAAGACTACGGAAATGCCTCTAAACCTGTGGGCCTAATAAATTCGCGGCCCAGGCCCGTTCTACATGGAAGTCCACGGACTATGGCCCACACCAAGGAATAAACGTTACCGAGGACAACTTTCTGCTCGGCAACTTATGAGACACCTAAGGAAAGACCGGTGCAAAGAGAAAAAAGGGAGGGCATAAAGTTTTGGACAGAACCAAGGCCTTGTATGGTCCTCGGACTCAAGCCTATGGGGAAACCAAGTACAAAAAAAAAAATTATTATTATTATTAAAGTTTTGGACAGAACCAAGGCCTTGTATGGTCCTCGGACTCAAGCCTATGGGGAAACCAAGTACAAAACATTATTATTATTAAAGTTTTGGACAGAACCAAGGCCTTGCATGGTCCTCGGACTCAAGCCTATGGGGAAACCAAGTACAAAACGTTATTATTATTAAAGTTTTGGACAGAACCAAGGCCTTGCATGGTCCTCGGACTCAAGCCTGTGGGGAAACCAAGTACAAAACGTTATTATTATTAAAGTTTTGGACAGAACCAAGGCTTTGTATGGTCCTCGGACTCAAGCCTGTGGGGAAACCAAGTACAAAACGTTATTATTATTAAAGTTTTGGACAGAACCAAGGCTTTGTATGGTCCTCGGACTCAAGCCTATGGGGAAACCAAGTACAAAAAAAAATTATTATTATTACGAGTTATGGACTGAACCAAGGCCTTGCATGGTCCTCGGACTCAAGCCTATGGGGAAACCAAGTATAAAAAAATTATTATTATTACGAGTTATGGACTGAACCAAGGCCTTGCATGGTCCTCGGACTCAAGCCTATGGGGAAACCAAGTATAAAAATTATTATTATTACGAGTTTTGGATAGAATCAAGGCCTTGTATGGTCCTCGGACCCAAACACGGCATCAAGCCTCCCGTTCTCTCCTCGGCCAGCATGGGTAATCATTACTTGTCACTGGTCGGCCTTATTGGGCCAAACACTTATATTAGAGTTATGGCAACATCTTTTTATTATCAAGTATTTTGGTCTTAGTTGTCATCGGTTTAGATACTCTCATTGAGCCGAGCAGCATTTACCAATATACAAAAACATAAACGGGATATGCAAAATGGAATAATAAACACTTTTATTAATATAAGAAGATTATTACAATGTACGAAAAAGGGCTCAAACAAGCCTATACAAAAGGAGAACTGCTGAAGCAACGATAACACTCGCAGTACAGAGAAGTAAACAGTCAGGCTTCTTCTAAACTCATCTTCAAGGTCTCTTCAGTCTCTGCCTCAACATTGCTCATATCATGACAAGAACCTTCTTCGGAAAAGGATGAAGAACAAGGAAGAAGAATTGAAGGAGAAGGAAGAAGAATTGAAGGAGAAGGAAATAGTAAGGAAGAAATCAATGAAGAAGATGGAGGAGACGGATGAAGAAGATGGAGGACATGAGTAAGGAAGGAGGAGAAGAAGAGAGAAGAGATAAAAAGAAAGAAAAGGAGCAAAAGAGGGAAAAGAGAAAGCACCAGAACGGAACTGGTGCTGGGAAGACTATAAGAAGAGGGCGGGGGAGGGCACCAGGGAGCAAAAGAGGGAGAAGCAGAAGCACTTAGCCCCTGCCTCAGCCCTGACTCCTAACACGCTGGTGCCATATTAGGTACGCTCGTGAGGAGCCGGGTGGTGCTGGTCTTGGTTGTTCTCGACTCAGTCACGCCGAGAATTCGACATGACGAGCCCCTGCTTCGGATTTTGGCTAAAAGAGAGGCGGGACAGATCTTAAGTCTGCGCCACCCTTGCCCTGATCGAGCCATTTCAAGTTTTGTCAGGATATGGTGTTTTAAGGAGGAGTGTGTTCCCTTCATCATTCGTTATGGAGGACGTGTACGGATATGATGTATAACAGACAGGCTAAGCAGACGCTAAAAGTGGCTACGGGTTTCAAATCTCAGAAGGAAGGGGAGGAGTCTGTACGAAAGTGATTGCCTCCTGCCTGCCTTCTTATAGGAAGAACCAAACAGAGGGAATTAAACGCATTCAAAGTTTCCAAAAGAATATGGAGAAAAAGAGGCGTCCATTCCGCTTCCCCACCTTATCAGATGAGCCGCCGGACATAAATGAGCCTCGTAAAGGGGATTTACTAAAGGCGTGTCTGGGATAGTCAATCAGCAGGAGCAGATCACGAGCAGATTAAACGGGCTCCCTTGAAAAACGGCTAACTTCGTGGACAGGCGGAAAACCGCTCACATAAATGCGGGGTCAAATTAAATGGGCCATATTGAGGGCCCGGGTTTGCCAAAACCCTCCTTTCCAACCTGGAAGTCGGACAGAAGGGTTTTGAGGGGCTATTGTGGGGCCCAACAATTCGTGGAGTAGGCCCATTTATCCTTAGAGCGTCCGAAGGCCCAATCCGAGGAGAGCTGTGGCCCAAGCTCTACAACGCAGAGCACAAAAACAATTTCTGGGAAGCAGCCGAGGACAGTTTAGTCCTCGGCAGATCCATAATCCCACTAGAATAAAGGGGAAAACTGGTATAGGGACAAATTAGTAAGGAAATCCAGAATATCTTGGGGAAGTTATCCATACTACCCTTCTAGATAAGGCCCGACGCCTGACAGAGCCGTACTCTGCAGCCTTATCAACCACCCCCTACAATTCTGGGATTAGACGGATGGGACAAGTATCAGTCTTGCAAAGATTGACCCTACACGTGGACGAAGGACAATTAACACAGACGAGTATAAAAGAAGAAAGCAAGTAAATCTAAAGAGGAGGCCCAGCCCGCCTGGTAAAAAAGAAAGATCACATGGGGAAGAACATCTCAACAACACCGGACTTCACTGGAGAAAGTCCGTCGTTGGATAACCGGGGTAAGACCTCAATGGTCCTCGGATCAACTCCGAGGAGTCCCGTTCCATAGGGTACGACGTCCTAGGGCTTAAATGTTCAGGCCCAACTCCTTTTTCTACCTGAATTCCTATAAAGCCAGGATCGGACATCGCCCCGTGATCAGCGGCTAGCTTTTCAAGCCCACTCTCTACAAATCATATTGTGAGGGATCTTTCGTACGCGAGCCCAACATCCTTATTGGGCCGCCAGAGAAGTGTGTCCTTACAAGTTTATATGAAATGATTGTCTACTACTCATATTCGACCAATTCATCAAACATTCCTAATAAATTGAAACTATCTCTAAAAAAAAACTTTTTTATTAGTTTTTTTTGTTTTTTAAAAACGAAAAACACACTCACACACAATGAAGATGAAATGAGGTTCTAACACATGCACAAATATTTGAGTGAACACATTGCTCATAGTATGTTTCATAGTTGTCGAGGTGATAAATTTTTCAATAGCAAACAATGGACAAAATTGGTCTCTACCCTTTTCGGGAAAAATAAGTAGCATTCTACCTTTTTTTTTTTCTAAATTAATTAGGGAAATGTCCCTATTTTAAAACTCAATTTTCTCAAAATCGAGTTAAAAAAAAAAAAAAAAAAATTGGAGCCCTATAGTGGCGTTTTAAGGAGCTTATAGTGGCGTTTTAAGGAACTCATAGTGATGTTTTAAGGACCTATAGTAGCGTTTTGTAACTCGAGCTCCATGAACTCAAGTTCTATGCAAGTTTTTTTACCTATAACTCAAGTTCATGAAGCTCAAGTTACAAAACGCCACTATAGGTCCTTAAAAACGTCACTATAGTGTTTTAACTTGATTTTGAGAAAGTCGAGTTTCAAAAGAGAGGCATTTCCCTAATTAGTTTGAAAAAGGGAGTAGAATGCTACTTATTTTGCCCGAAAAGGGCAGGAGCCAATTTTGTCCAGCAAACTATAAACTAGTGTCAATGAGCTCACATAAGATTCAATAATAATTTACCAACTCAATTGTTGTAAGCCAATATTTTGTGCCTAATATTAGAGACATTGCTCACATTCTTTTAGAGGTATGAGTGATTTCTATAATAATAATAAAAACTTTTGAAATCAAAATGTTTCAACTTTCAACCTACCGTTTGATTCGATTGTGAAGAATTTTGTGGCATAGTGTTTATACGTTTTTCAATTCGAAAAATCTGAAGTTTCAAAATTTTAATTTGTACAGTTTCAAAGGGTAAATGAAAACAAAATTAAGGTTATAAACATTTCAAAATTTCGTAAACTAATTTTTAAGATAGGATAGTATTTCAAATCTATTGCATCCATTCTATAATAATTGTTCTTTATCTTTAAGCCAAGACATCAATTGGATTTTAGAACCATATATCTTTTATTCAACAACAAAATATTTTATCAGTTGAGTTAGCTAGAACCTTCAAAATATTTTACCAGTTGGATGTGCATTATTGCGGCTGAATTGAATTCTAGGTAACATGTTATCTTTTTGCAGATGCATCCATAATGAAGGATGAATGTACACATGTATACTTTGTAGGCAAAGGTTGCAAGCGAAATCTGGTGTGACATTTGGGCACATTCACAAGGTAATCTTCTTTGAGATTACTATTTTAGCTTTATATATAATGGAAGACAATATCAATACTTCTAAAATTTTCAATTTTCAAGATATCATCCACTTCCAATGAACTGTGACTTGTCATTCATGAAGTAATAATGATCTCCTAATAAGAAATAAATTTTAAAATTAGAACTGGAGAGATGTAAACCAACTTTGAACTTATAGATTTATCCATTCCTATTCAAGAATAATAGTAGCATAAGTACAGTGATGATCTTTTTTATTTTTTTATTTTTTATTTTTTTGTTTCAAATGGTAATTAGTTTAAGCTTGGACATTATTTACAGGGAGTCGAGCTTCAGAATAATAGAATTGTCAGATTGAGAAATGAAGACATTAAAAAATGATTACAACATAATAAGTTTTACTTGGTTTTTGATTTAAATCACACACTGCTAACTTCTACTGAGCATAGAGATATGACATTAGAAGAAGAAAATTTAAAGAGCCAAATAGATTCTTTGCAAGGTATTTTTGTCACCTTTATATTTGATTATTCTTTGGAAGTGTACTTAGCATTTCTTATATCAATGTTTTCAGGAACCATGGTGATTGACATTGCTTCTCTGTTTGTATGATGATCTCTAATAAGCTTGACTAGATACTATTGTAATGTCATCATGTTGTAGAACTTTTAGAAGTCAACATGAATGATTACTGTTTGGTTCTGAATCTGTTGATGGAAGTTTTATTGGGGTGCTTTCTATTTGTCAATAGAATGTTCAGATTTCAAACCAAAAGTAGGTAAAACTTCCAAAGAAATGAAAAGGATATAGTTTATTGCTTATGCAGTCTTATGTTGTTAAATCACCATAACCATGAATCACCCGCAGGTTTTGAGGAATTTGTTGGCGGAATATTTTGATTTTCCTGCAGAATATTGTAGCCCTTGAAGCACTGCCCTTTCCTTTTCACTTGCTGCACCTTTTTTTTTTTGCCTATTTTTAAAGAAAGATTAGCAGGATTTATATTCTATGCTTAGGCAAGCTTAAATACTATTCAGCAAAAAGAAAAAAGAAAAAAGGAGGCAAGCTTAAATACTGTCTTTATTTGTAACATCACAAAAGATCTTTTATGTTCTGTAAGGCATGAGGCGAACTGTAGGTAAGAAAGTTTTGGTAGTTATAGGGAAAAATTCCTGTCATGGAATGGGATTCATTTTGCACGGATGTGGTAAAAACATAAAGCATTTGGCACCCAACAATTAAAAAGCAAATTCAAAAAAAAAAAAAAA
>NC_044907.1:88459973-88470568 GCF_001633185.2 Quercus lobata | reverse complement strand
GCCTTGGTTCTGTCCAAAACTTGTAATATTTCTCTTTTGTACTTGGTTTCCCCATAGGCTTGAGTCCGGGGACCATGCAAGGCCTTGGTTCTGTCCAAAACTTATGAGCTCTCTTTTTTGTACTTGGTTTCCACATAGGCTTGAGTCCGAGGACCATGCAAGGCCTTGGTTCTTTCCAAAACTTATGAGCTTTCTTTTTTCTACTTGGTTTCCACATAGGCTTGAGTCCGAGGACCATGCAAGGCCTTGGTTCTGTCCAAAACTTATGAGCTTTCTGTTTTGTACTTGGTTTCCCCATAGGCTTGAGTCCGAGGACCATGCAAGGCCTTGGTTCTGTCCAAAACTTATGAGCTTTCTTTTTTCTACTTGGTTTCCCCATAGGCTTGAGTCCGAGGACCATGCAAGGCCTTGGTTCTGTCCAAAACTTGTAAGATTTCTCTTTTGTACTTGGTTTCCCCATAGGCTTGAAATCCCAAAACTTGTAAGATTTTTTCTTTTGTACTTAGTTTCCCCCATAGGGCTTGAGTCCGTGGCATGCAAGCTTGGTTCTTTTCCAAAACTTTTGAGCTTTTTTTTACTGGTTTTCCCATAGGGCTTGAGTCCTAGGACCATGCAAGCCTTGGTTCTTTCCAAACTTGTAATATTTCTCTTTGTACTTGGTTTCCCATAGGGCTTGGAGTCCGAGGACCATGCAAGGCACTTGGTTCTGTTCCAAAACTTATGAGCTTTCTTTTTGTACTTGGTTCCTATAGGCTTGAGTCCGAGGACCATGCAAGGCCTTGTTCTGTCCAATACTGTTAATATTGTCTCTTTTGTTACTTGGTTTCCCATAGGCTTGAGTCCGAGGACTATGCTAAGGCTTGTTCTGTTCCAAAAACTTATGAGCTTTCTATTTTTGTACTTTGTCCCATAAGGCTTAAGTCCAGAGGACCATGCAAGGCCTTGGTTCTTTCCAAAACTTATGAGCTTCCTTTTTTGTACTTGGTTTCCCCATAGGCTTGAGTCCGAGGACCATGCAAGGCCTTGGTTCTGTCCAAAACTAGTAATATTTCTCTTTTCTACTTGGTTTCCCCATAGGCTTTAGTCCGAGGACCTTGCAAGGCCTTGGTTCTGTCCAAAACTTATGAGCTTTCTTTTTTGTACTTGGTTTCCCCATAGGCTTGAGTCCGAGGACCATGCAAGGCCTTGGTTCTGTCCAAAACTTGTAAGATTTCTCTTTTGTACTTGGTTTCGCCATAGGCTTGAATCCCAAAACTTGTAAGATTTCTCTTTTGTACTTAGTTTCCCCATAGACTTGAGTCCGAGGACCATGCAAGGCCTTGGTTCTGTCCAAAACTTATGAGCTTTCTTTTTTGTACTTGGTTTCCCCATAGGCTTGAGTCCGAGGACCATGCAAGGCCTTGGTTCTGTCCAAACCTTGTAATATTTCTCTTTTGTACTTGGTTTCCCCATAGGCTTGAGTCCGAGGACCATGCAAGGCCTTGGTTCTGTCCAAAACTTATGAGCTTTCTTTTTTGTACTTGGTTTCCCCATAGGCTTGAGTCCGAGGACCATGCAAGGCCTTGGTTCTGTCCAAAACTTGTAATATTTCTCTTTTGTACTTGGTTTCCGCATAAGGGCTGAGTCCGAGGACAATGCAAGGGCCTTGGTTCTGTTCGAAACTTACTGAGCTTCTTTTTGATACTTGGTTTCCCCATAGGCTCTGAGTCCAGAGGACCATGAGCAAGGCCTTGTTCTGTCCAAAAACTTGTATATTTTCTTCTGTTTACTTTGGTTTCCCTATAGGCTGAGTCCGAGGACCATGCAAGGCCTTGGTTCTGTCCAAAACTATGAGCTTTCTTTTTTTTTTGTACTTGTTTCGCCCATAGGCTTGAGTCCGAGGACCATGCAAGGCTTGGTTCTGTCAAAATTATGAGCTTTCTTTTTTGTCTTGGTTTCGCCATAGGCTTGAGTCCGAGGACCATGCAAGGCCTTGGTTCTGTCCAAAACTTGTAAGATTTCTCTTTTGTACTTGGTTTCCCCATAGGCTTGAATCCCAAAACTTGTAAGATTTCACTTTTGTACTTAGTTTCCCCATAAGCTTGAGTCCGAGGACCATGCAAGGCCTTGGTTCTGTCCAAAACTTATGAGCTTTCTTTTTTGTACTTGGTTTCCCCATAGGCTTGAGTCCGAGGACCATGCAACGCCTTGGTTCTGTCCAAACCTTGTAATATTTCTCTTTTGTACTTGGTTTCCCCATAGGCTTGAGTCCGAGGACCATGCAAGGCCTTGGTTCTGTCCAAAACTTATGAGCTTTCTTTTTTGTACTTGGTTTCCCCATAGGCTTGAGTCCGAGGACCATGCAAGGCCTAGGTTCTGTCCAAAACTTGTAATATTTCTCTTTTGTACTTGGTTTCCGCATAGGCTTGAGTCCGAGGACCATGCAAGGCCTTGGTTCTGTCCAAAACTTATGAGCTTTCTTTTTTGTACTTGGTTTCCCCATAGGCTTGAGTCCGAGGACCATGCAAGGCCTTGGTTCTGTCCAAAACTTATGAGCTTCCTTTTTTGTACTTGGTTTCCCCATAGGCTTGAGTCCGAGGACCATGCAAGGCCTTGGTTCTGTCCAAAACTAGTAATATTTCTCTTTTCTACTTGGTTTCCCCATAGGCTTTAGTCCGAGGACCTTGCAAGGCCTTGGTTCTGTCCAAAACTTATGAGCTTTCTTTTTTGTACTTGGTTTCCCCATAGGCTTGAGTCCGAGGACCATGCAAGGCCTTGGTTCTGTCCAAAACTTGTAAGATTTCTCTTTTGTACTTGGTTTCGCCATAGGCTTGAATCCCAAAACTTGTAAGATTTCTCTTTTGTACTTAGTTTCCCCATAGACTTGAGTCCGAGGACCATGCAAGGCCTTGGTTCTGTCCAAAACTTATGAGCTTTCTTTTTTGTACTTGGTTTCCCCATAGGCTTGAGTCCGAGGACCATGCAAGGCCTTGGTTCTGTCCAAACCTTGTAATATTTCTCTTTTGTACTTGGTTTCCCCATAGGCTTGAGTCCGAGGACCATGCAAGGCCTTGGTTCTGTCCAAAACTTATGAGCTTTCTTTTTTGTACTTGGTTTCCCCATAGGCTTGAGTCCGAGGACCATGCTAGGCCTTGGTTCTGTCCAAAACTTGTAATATTTCTCTTTTGTACTTGGTTTCCGCATAGGCTTGAGTCCGAGGACCATGCAAGGCCTTGGTTCTGTCCAAAACTTATGAGCTTTCTTTTTTGTACTTGGTTTCCACATAGGCTTGAGTCCGAGGACCATGCAAGGCCTTGGTTCTGTCCAAAAACTTATGAGCTTTCTTTTTTGTACTTGGTTTCCCCATAGGCTTGAGTCCGAGGACCATGCAAGGCCTTGGTTCTGTCCAAAACTTGTAATATTTCTCTTTTCTAAGCTTGGTTTCCCCCCAATAGGCTTGAGTCCAGGAACCATGCAGGCCTTGGTTCCTGTCCAAAACTTATGAGCTTTCTTTTTTGTAAGCTTGGTTTCCCCCATAGGCTTGATCCGAGGACCATGCATAGGCCTTGGTTCTGTCAATAACTTAATGACTTTCTTTTTTCTACCTTGGTTTCCCCATAGGCTTGAGTCCGAGGACGCATGCAAGGCCTTGGTTCTGTCATAAACTTTATGAGCTTTCTTTTTTGTACTTGTTTCCCCCATAGGCCTGAGTAACGAGGAACCATGCAAGGCATGGGTTCTGTCCAAAACTTATGAGCTTTTCTTTTTTGTACTTGGTTATCCCCATAGGCTTGAGTCCGAGGACATCGGCAAGGCCTTGGTTCTGTCCAAAACTGTTAATATTTTCTCTTTTGTACTTGGTTTCCGCATAGGATTGAGTCCGAGGACCATGCAAGGCCTTGGTTCTGTCCAAAACTTATGAGCTTTCTTTTTTGTACTTGGTTTCCCCATAGGCTTGAGTCCGAGGACCATGCAAGGCCTTGGTTCTGTCCAAAACTTATGAGCTTTCTTTTTTGTACTTGGTTTCCCCATAGGCTTGAGTCCGAGGACCATGCAAGGCCTTGGTTCTGTCCAAAACTAGTAATATTTCTCTTTTCTACTTGGTTTCCCCATAGGCTTGAGTCCGAGGACCATGCAAGGCCTTGGTTCTGTCCAAAACTTATGAGCTTTCTTTTTTGTACTTGGTTTCCCCATAGGCTTGAGTCCGAGGACCATGCAAGGCCTTGGTTCTGTCCAAAACTTATGAGCTTTCTTTTTTCTACTTGGTTTCCCCATAGGCTTGAGTCCGAGGACCATGCAAGGCCTTGGTTCTGTCCAAAACTTGTGAGCTTTCTTTTTTGTACTTGGTTTCCCCATAGGCTTGAGTCCGAGGACCATGCAAGGCCTGGGTTCTGTCCAAAACTTATGAGCTTTCTTTTTTGTACTTGGTTTCCCCATAGGCTTGAGTCGGAGGACCATGCAAGGCCTTGGTTCTGTCCAAAACTTATAATATTTCTCTTTTGTACTTGGTTTCCCTATAGGCTTGAGTCCGAGGACCATGCAAGGCCTTGGTTCTGTCCAAAACTTATGAGCTCTCTTTTTTGTACTTGGTTTCCCCATAGGCTTGAGTCCGAGGACCATGCAAGGCCTTGGTTCTGTCCAAAACTTGTAATATTTCTCTTTTGTACTTGGTTTCCCCATAGGCTTGAGTCCGGGGACCATGCAAGGCCTTGGTTCTGTCCAAAACTTATGAGCTCTCTTTTTTGTACTTGGTTTCCACATAGGCTTGAGTCCGAGGACCATGCAAGGCCTTGGTTCTTTCCAAAACTTATGAGCTTTCTTTTTTCTACTTGGTTTCCACATAGGCTTGAGTCCGAGGACCATGCAAGGCCTTGGTTCTGTCCAAAACTTATGAGCTTTCTGTTTTGTACTTGGTTTCCCCATAGGCTTGAGT
Organism: Quercus lobata; assembly: GCF_001633185.2. NCBI lineage: Eukaryota > Viridiplantae > Streptophyta > Magnoliopsida > Fagales > Fagaceae > Quercus > Quercus lobata. The sequence goes on along the minus strand of NC_044907.1, from coordinate 88,465,656 downwards.
CCGAGGACCATGCAAGGCCTTGGTTCTGTCCAAAACTTGTAATATTTCTCTTTTGTACTTGGTTTCCCCATAGGCTTGAGTCCGGGGACCATGCAAGGCCTTGGTTCTGTCCAAAACTTATGAGCTCTCTTTTTTGTACTTGGTTTCCACATAGGCTTGAGTCCGAGTACCATGCAAGGCCTTGGTTCTGTCAAAAACTTATGAGCTTTCTTTTTTGTACTTGGTTTCCCCATAGGCTTGAGTCCGAGGACCATGCAAGGCCTTGGTTCTGTCCAAAACTTATGAGCTTTCTTTTTTGTACTTGGTTTCCCCATAGGCTTGAGTCCGAGGACCATGCAAGGCCTTGGTTCTGTCCAAAACTTGTAAGATTTCTCTTTTGTACTTGGTTTCCCCATAGGCTTGAATCCCAAAACTTGTAAGATTTCACTTTTGTACTTAGTTTCCCCATAGGCTTGAGTCCGAGGACCATGCAAGGCCTTGGTTCTGTCCAAAACTTATGAGCTTTCTTTTTTGTACTTGGTTTCCCCATAGGCTTGAGTCCGAGGACCACGCAACGCCTTGGTTCTGTCCAAACCTTGTAATATTTCTCTTTTGTACTTGGTTTCCCCATAGGCTTGAGTCCGAGGACCATGCAAGGCCTTGGTTCTGTCCAAAACTTATGAGCTTTCTTTTTTGTACTTGGTTTCCCCATAGGCTTGAGTCCGAGGACCATGCAAGGCCTTGGTTCTGTCCAAAACTTATGATATTTCTCTTTTGTACTTGGTTTCCGCATAGGCTTGAGTCCGAGGACCATGCAAGGCCTTGGTTCTGTCCAAAACTTATGAGCTTTCTTTTTTGTACTTGGTTTCCCCATAGGCTTGAGTCCGAGGACCATGCAAGGCCTTGGTTCTGTCCAAAACTTATGAGCTTTCTTTTTTGTACTTGGTTTCCCCATAGGCTTGAGTCCGAGGACCATGCAAGGCCTTGGTTCTGTCCAAAACTTGTAATATTTCTCTTTTCTACTTGGTTTCCCCATAGGCTTTAGTCCGAGGACCTTGCAAGGCCTTGGTTCTGTCCAAAACTTATGAGCTTTCTTTTTTGTACTTGGTTTCCCCATAGGCTTGAGTCCGAGGACCATGCAAGGCCTTGGTTCTGTCCAAAACTTGTAAGATTTCTCTTTTGTACTTGGTTTCGCCATAGGCTTGAATCCCAAAACTTGTAAGATTTCTCTTTTGTACTTAGTTTCCCCATAGACTTGAGTCCGAGGACCATGCAAGGCCTTGGTTCTGTCCAAAACTTATGAGCTTTCTTTTTTGTACTTGTTTTCCCCATAGGCTTGAGTCCGAGGACCATGCAAGGCCTTGGTTCTGTCCAAAACTTATGAGCTTTCTTTTTTGTACTTGGTTTCCCCATAGGCTTGAGTCCGAGGACCATGCAAGGCCTTGGTTCTGTCCAAAACTTATGAGCTTTCTTTTTTGTACTTGGTTTCCCCATAGGCTTGAGTCCGAGGACCATGCAAGGCCTTGGTTCTGTCCAAAACTTGTAAGATTTCTCTTTTGTACTTGGTTTCGCCATAGGCTTGAATCCCAAAACTTGTAAGATTTCTCTTTTGTACTTAGTTTCCCCATAGACTTGAGTCCGAGGACCATGCAAGGCCTTGGTTCTGTCCAAAACTTATGAGCTTTCTTTTTTGTACTTGGTTTCCCCATAGGCTTGAGTCCGAGGACCATGCAAGGCCTTGGTTCTGTCCAAACCTTGTAATATTTCTCTTTTGTACTTGGTTTCCACATAGGCTTGAGTCCGAGGACCATGCAAGGCCTTGGTTCTGTCCAAAACTTATGAGCTTTCTTTTTTGTACTTGGTTTCCCCATAGGCTTGAGTCCGAGGACCATGCAAGGCCTTGGTTCTGTCCAAAACTTGTAATATTTCTCTTTTGTACTTGGTTTCCGCATAGGCTTGAGTCCGAGGACCATGCAAGGCCTTGGTTCTGTCCAAAACCTAGTAATATTGTTCTTTCTACTTGGTTCCCCATAGCTTGAGTCCGGCGACCTATGCAAGGCCTTGTTCTGTCCAAAACTATGAGCTTTCTTTTTTGTACTTGGTTTCCCCATAGGCCTTGAAGTCCGAGGACCATGCAAGGCCTTGGATTGTCCAGAAACTTATGAGCTTGCTTTTTTCTACTTGGTTTCCCATATGGCTTGAGTCCCCGAGGCCATGCAAGGCCCTTGGGTTCGTCCAAAACTTGTGAGCTTTCTTTTTTGTACTTGGTTTCCCCATAGGCTTGAGTCCGAGGACCATGCAAGGCCTTGGTTCTGTCCAAAACTTGTAAGATTTCTCTTTTGTAATTGGTTTCCCCATAAGCTTGAGTCCGAGGACCATGCAAGGCCTTGGTTCTGTCCAAAACTTATGTGCTTTTTTTTTTGTACTTGGTTTCCCCATAGGCTTGAGTCCGAGGACCATGCAAGGCCTTGGTTCTGTCCAAAACTTATGAGCTTTCTTTTTTTTACTTGGTTTTCCCATAGGCTTGAGTCCGAGGACCAGGCAAGGCCTTGGTTCTGTCCAAAACTTTGCTGATTTTTCTTTTGAGTACTTGGTTTTCCCATAGGCTTGAGTCCGAGGACCATGCAAGGCCATGGTTCTATCCAAAACTTGTGATTTTTCTTTTGAGTACTTGGTTTCCACATAGGCTTGAGTCCGAGGACCAAGCAAGGCGTTTGTTCTGTCCAAAACTTGTGATTTTTCTTTTGAGTACTTGGTTTTCCCATAGGCTTAAGTCCGAGGACCATGCAAGGCCATGGTTCTGTCCAAAACTTGTGATTTTTCTTTTGAGTACTTGGTTTTCCCATAGGCTTGAGTCCGAGGACCAAGCAAGGCCTTGGTTCTGTCCAAAACTTGTGATTTTTCTTTTGAGTACTTGGTTTCCCCATAGGCTTGAGTCCGAGGACCATGCATGGCCTTGGTTCTGTCCAAAACTTGTGATTTTTCTTTCGAGTACTTGGTTTCCGCATAGGCTTGAGTCCGAGGACCACGCAAGGCCTTGGTTCTGTCCAAAACTTGTGATTTTTCTTTTGAGTACTTGGTTTTCCCATAGGATTGAGTCCGAGGACCATGCAAGGCCTTGGTTCTGTCCAAAACTTGTGATTTTTCTTTTGAGTACTTGGTTTTCCCATAGGCTTGAGTCCGAGGACCAAGCAAGGCCTTGGTTCTGTCCAAAACTTGTGATTTTTCTTTTGAGTACTTGGTTTCCCCATAGGCTTGAGTCCGAGGACCATGCATGGCCTTGGTTCTGTCCAAAACTTGTGATTTTTCTTTCGAGAACTTGGTTTCCGCATAGGCTTGAGTCCGAGGACCACGCAAGGCCTTGGTTCTGTCCAAAACTTGTGATTTTTCTTTTGAGTACTTGGTTTTCCCATAGGATTGAGTCCGAGGACCATGCAAGGCCTTGGTTCTGTCCAAAACTTGTGATTTTTCTTTTGAGTACTTGGTTTTCCCATAGGCTTAAGTCCGAGGACCATGCAAGGCCATGGTTCTGTCCAAAACTTGTGATTTTTCTTTTGAGTACTTCGTTTCCACATAGGCTTGAGTCCAAGGACCAAGCAAGGCGTTGGTTCTGTCCAAAACTTGTGATTTTTCTTTTGAGTACTTGGTTTCCCCATAGGCCTGAGTCCGAGGACCATGCAAGGCCTTGGTTCTGTCCAAAACTTGTGATTTTTCTTTTAAGTACATGGTTTCCCCATAGGCTTGAGTCCGAGGACCATGCATGGCCTTGGTTTTGTCCAAAACTTGTGATTTTTCTTTGGACTACTTGGTTTTCCCATAGGCTTGAGTCCGAGGACCATGCATGGCCTTGGTTCTGTCCAAAACTTGTGATTTTTCTTTTGAGTACTTGGTTTTCCCATAGGCTCGAGTCCGAGGACCATGCAAGGCCTTGGTTCTGTCCAAAACTTGTGATTTTTCTTTTGAGTACTTGGTTTCCCCATAGGCTTGAGTCCGAGGACCACGCAAGGCCTTGGTTCTGTCCAAAACTTGTGATTTTTCTTTCGAGTACTTGGTTTCCCTATAGGCTTGAGTCCGAGGACCATGCAAGGCCTTGATTCTGTCCAAAACTTGTGATTTTTCTTTCGAGTACTTGGTTTTCCCATAGGCTTGAGTCCGAGGACCATGCAAGGCCTTGGTTCTGTCCAAAACTTGTGATTTTTCTTTTGAGTACTTGGTTTCCCCATAGGCTTGAGTCCGAGGACCACGCAAGGCCTTGGTTCTGTCCAAAACTTGTGATTTTTCTTTCGAGTTCTTGGTTACCCCATAGGCTTGAGTCCGAGGACCATGCAAGGCCTTGGTTCTGTCCAAAACTTGTGATTTTTCTTTCGAGTACTTGGTTTCCCTATAGGCTAGAGTCCGAGGACCATGCAAGGCCTTGGTTCTGTCCAAAACTTGTGATTTTTCTTTCGAGTACTTGGTTTCCCTATAGGCTTAAGTCCGAGGACCACGCAAGGCCTTGGTTCTGTCCAAAACTTGTGATTTTTCTTTTGAGTACTTGGTTTCCCCATAGGCTTGAGTCCGAGGACCACGCAAGGCCTTGGTTCTGTCCAAAACTTGTGATTTTTCTTTTGAGTACTTTGTTTCCCCATAGGCTTGAGTCCGAGGACCATGCATGGCCTTGGTTCTATCCAAAACTTGTGATTTTTCTTTTGAGTACTTGGTTTCCCCATAGGCTTGAATCCAAGGACCATGCATGGCCTTGGTTCTGTCCAAAACTTGTGATTTTTCTTTCGAGTACTTGGTTTCCCTATAGGCTTGAGTCCGAGGACCATGCACGGCCTTGATTCTGTCCAAAACTTGTGATTTTTCTTTCGAGTACTTCGTTTCCCTATAGGCTTGAGTCCGAAGACCATGCAAGGCCTTGGTTCTGTCCAAAACTTGTGATTTTTCTTTCGAGTACTTGGTTTCCCCATAGGCTTGAGTCCGAGGACCACGCAAGGCCTTGGTTCTGTCCAAAACTTGAGATTTTTCTTTTGAGTACTTAGTTTCCCCATAGGCTTGAGTCCGAGGACCACGCAAGGCCTTGGTTCTGTCCAAAACTTGTGATTTTTCTTTTGAGTACTTGGTTTTCCCATAGGCTTGAGTCCGAGGACCACGCAAGGCCTTGGTTCTGTCCAAAACTTGTGATTTTTCTTTTGAGTACTTGGTTTCCCCATAGGCTTGAGTCCGAGGACCACGCAAGGCCTTGGTTCTGTCCAAAACTTGTGATTTTTCTTTTGAGTACTTGGTTTCCATAGGCTTGAGTCCGAGGACCACGCAAGGCCTTAGGTTCTGTCCAAAACTTGTGATTTTCTTTGAGTACTTGGTTTCCCATAGGCTTGAGTCCGAGGACCAGCAAGGCCTTGGTTCTGTCCAAAACTTGTGATTTTTCTTTCGAGTACTTGGTTTCCTAATAGGCTTGAGTCCCGAGGACCCATGCAAGGCCTTGATTCTGTCCAAAACTTTTGATTTTTCTTTCGAGTACTTGGTTTCCCTATAGGCTTGAGTCCGTGGACCATGCAAGGCCTTGGTTCTGTCCAAAACTTGTGATTTTTCTTTCAAGTACTTGGTTTCCCCATAGGCTTGAGTCCGAGGACCACGCAAGGCCTTGGTTCTGTCCAAAACTTGTGATTTTTCTTTTGAGTACTTGGTTTTCCCATAGGCTTGGGTCCGAAGACCACGCAAG